>NC_141158.1:72032500-72212500 GCF_053477565.2 Lygodium microphyllum
CCTACTGATACCGGATGTATGCTTTGAGCTTTGGCATGATGTCTCTGACATTTGGGGATGACTTGGAGCATATGTATGAGATTATGGGATGCTTTTGAGCTTCGCATTAGCTCCATCTTCACTGGCATTTGGACCGACATGGCATGCTCGTGGACCGCCTATGCCTCATGTCTCTGCTTGACAGTTAGGCTTTTCCATTACATGCTTTGGTTCGTGACATATGCTATTTGGTTCATGTATGCCATACCGACATTTGGAGCTTGGATTTGGATGTATTTGAGCATTCCCGGCTTACTTGATCACTAATCTTGGTTGCTATTTGGATGTCATCGAGTTGACCGAGAGCTTATTTGGGCTTATGTATTGCTTCATGGTTAATACGACCGGTGCTTCATGTATGTCATGCTCTCTTGGATGCGCTTGATGCATTGACAGGGTCACTTATCACTGGTGCTTTCTCTTGGGTTGTTTGAGCTTCTAAGCTTGCTTTGTACGCTTTTTGTGCTAGTGGGAGCATTTTACATGCTTGCTTGACCTTTGACAGTTGCATGCTATTGGAGCACTTACATGTATTTGGAGCAGTTTATGTCTTGAGCAGCTATATACGCATTGAGACTTTGGGATCATACTCCGATATTTATGGATATGCATTGATGTACTCTTGGTTCATAGGATGCTTATGAGCTAAGTCTCATATTTGGATCTTTCTCTTTGAGTAGACACCTATTTGTGTCAGGTTTTGGCAGTTACAAGAACACTTTGCCTAGAGTGTCTGGGGGTGTGCCTTTCACTGGCATATGTTATTTTGACATGCTTCGGTGTTGAGCTCATGTTCTTTTCACTGTCATTGGCCTTGCTTATGTCCGTTTCATGCCGGCTTTGGACCTAGCATTGTTTGCTTGACATTAGATCTTATTTTGGGACAGTTTGCTCTCTAGACTACATACCTGCAATTTATTACAGCAAGTAGTTATTGGTGGACTGAGGTGTACTTTTCATGCTGGAATATCCTGATTTGGTGTATCGCACCTAGTGCTAAGTGGGCAGTAACTTTTGGCACACTTTGCTCGCCCTTTGGACTCCGTTTTGGTCATTTTTGGGCATTTTTTGCAGTAAAACAGCCAGCAGTTTTACATTGTCTGTGCATTTCCAGCCTGCATTATGGCATCCTCTTCGACTGATAATGCCATATTTAACATCACAAAGTTGGATGGTACCAACTACTCTTATTGGAAGAGTCAAATTTGGTAGGTCTTGGTGTAGAAATCTCAGATTAAGCCACTTCGGTTGAGTGGGGAGTAGCCTGAAACTATGGACAATGAGGACTGGCTTGAACTTGATGAGCTATGCAAGTCCACGATTGTATTGTCTCTCACTGAGCAGGTACATTATAATGTATTTGAGGAAGCACAGAGTGCATGGGATCTATGGAATAAGATCAAGAATCTTTATGATAAGAAAAGTCCGGCGAGTCAGATGTACTGGTTGAAGCAACTTATGGATCTGTGCATGAAGGATAATGCGACTATGTCTGCTCACTTGAGCCAATTCCATGCTATACTGAAGAACCTGACTTCGTAGGATATCACCTTTGGAGAGGAAGTAACTCCTCTTTTCTTGCTTGGGACTCTGAATGAGTCATGGGATGTATTCCGCACTGCTCTTTGTGCCTCTAGTGCTACTCTAAAATTGGCAAATGTTGAGAGTGCTCTTCTTCAGGAAGAGGTGAATCACAAAAACTTGGATGCCTCTCGTGGTAGTCATGCTTTGACAGTTAGAGGCAGGAATGACAGGTATGACCGTGGTAATGGCCGAGGCCGTGACTCGCAAAAGGGTCGGTCTAAATCTCATGGCAAGTCGCGTAGTAAGTCGCGTGGGCGCAATGCAAATGTCACTTGTCATCATTGTGAGAAAAAGGGCCATATTAGACCACAGTGTCATGAGTTGCGCAATGAGAAGCGCAAGGATAAGGGGAAAGATAAAGTGCAGGAGAAGTCCTCTGATCGCAGCATAGTACTTGCGAAGTCCAGCGTCAAGATTGAGGAAATTAATGTCATGCAGACTGAGGAGTCCGATGGTGGTGATAAGTTTATACTTGCAGCTAGTTCTTCTGATGCTTCACACTTGACTGAGACATCTAGTATATATGCACAGTGCTAGTTATTGGATTCAGGAGCATCCTTCCATGTGACGCCTTACTGTGAGTGGTTCCACTCTTACCGCACTATATCTGGTTCAGTCAGACTTGGAGACGACAGGTCTCTTGACATTGTGGGCATGGGTGATATTCAGTTGCAGTTTTCCACTGGCAGTTCATTTTTGCTTAGGGATGTACGTCATGTACCTACGCTTACGCGCAATCTTATGTCTGCAGGACAGCTGGATGATGCAGGATTTCATGTATGTTTTGGGGATTCTACCTGGAAGATTACTCGTGGTAGACTTGTGCTTGCTAGAGGCACCAAGGTTGGCAACCTCTATCCTCTTGTTGTATCTGGGTCTTCTGTAGACCATGTTTTGGCAGTGGGCTCTATCCCACATGTATCACTTTGGCATGCTCGTTTGGGGGATATGTCTTTGAAGGGAATGAAAATGTTATCTGGTTTGCAGTATCTTCCGCCTTTGGACTATGCACGTTTTGACTCGTGTGATCATGTCTTTATGGTAAGCAGAATAGGTCTACGCATAAGAAATCGGGTAGGTCACGCATGAGTGAGCCCTTGGCATTGGTGCATTTCGATGTTTGTGGGCCTATGCCTTGCATGTCTATGGGTGGCGCGAAGTACTTTGTTACCTTCATTGATGATTTTTCTAGGAAAGTGTGGGCTTATCCCATACAGCAAAAGTCCGATGTCTTGGCAGTCTTTCAGTGTTGGCTTGCTCTTGTTGAGAACCAGACTGGGTATAGGCTGAAATGCCTTAGGACTGACAATGGGGGAGAATATGTCTCACGTGCTTTTGAGCAGTTTTGTGATGACAGGGGTATTAAGCGTCAGTTGACCGCCCCTTACACCCCACCCCAGAATGGTTTAGCTGAGCGCATGAACAGGACTATTCAGGAGCGTGTGTGCTTTATGCTTAGCCATGCAGGCCTACCCCAGAGTTTTTGGATCGCCTTCCAGTGGATTGGATTTCTAGGTTGCAGAGGAAGTTTGGGCTGGTAAGCCACCCTCTTATGCACATCTCCGTGTCTTTGGATGTGAGGCATTCTGCCATGTGCCCAAGGACAAGAGGAGTAAATTGGATCCAAAGAGCATTAAATGCATATTCCTTGGCTATGGTGAGTCAGGAGAGATGGGCTATCGCCTATGGGATCCGCAGGCGCGGAAAATAGTACGCAGCCATGATGTCATCTTCCATGAAGACAAGATGCACAGGCAGCCTGAGAAGGTGGTTGAGATCCACAGAGTGATCTTTTAGGAGGAGCCTAGAGCTCCAGCACAGCCAGTAGTACAGCTTGCAGCAGTTCCTCCACAGGGCCAGGGTGTTGGACAGGCAATTAGACAGGCAGCAGAGCCTGCCGTGAGACGGTCTGCTAGAGATAGACGTCCACTTGACAAATTTCAGCCCTCTATGCATTATGTTTTGGTTACAGATGCAGGAGAGCCTTTCACTTATGATGAGGCTATGCGCAGGGGTGACAGTCACTCCTGGGAGAGGGCTATGCAGTCTGAGATAGACTCCCTGCATAAGAATGAGACTTGGGATTTGGTTGCCTTGCCTAAGGGCAAGAAGGCTTTGCCATGCAAGTGGGTGTACAAGCTGAAAAGTACCCCTGGACACCCCAAGCCGGCATACAAGGCTAGATTGGTAGCAAAGGGTTTTAAGTAGGAACATGGTGTGGACTTTGATGAGGTCTTCTCTCCTGTGGTTAAGATGACCACCCTGCGCTTAGTCTTGGCTTTGGTTGCATAGCTTGACTTAGATCTATATCAGATGGATGTCAAGACGGCTTTTCTACATGGGGACTTGCATGATGAGATCTATATGGATCAACCTAAGGGCTTTGCAGGACATGGCAGGGAGCACCTAGTGTGCAAGTTGAAGAGCTTGTATGGCTTGAAGCAGGCACCTAGGGAATGGTATCATAAGTTTGATGCCTTTATGCAGTCACAGGGCTACAGCAGGAGTGCTATGGATCCGTGTCTTTACACGAAGAAAGCCCGTGATGGCAGTTTGCTTATCTTGGTACTCTATGTTGATGATATGCTGATAGCAGGGAAAGCTCATGATGAGCTAGATACTCTTAAACCTCAGCTGAAGAAGAGCTTTGAGATGAAGGATTTGGGACAGGCCTCACATATACTTGGGATGCTCATTAAGCGCGATAGGCATCAGGGGCTTTTGTATCTCTCACAGCGGGAGTACATTCATAAAGTCCTTGAGCGCTTCCGCATGCAGGACGTAAAGCCTATTGGCTGTCCATTACCTTCTTATGTGAAGGTATCATAGGCCGATTGTCCGCAGACAGATGAGCAGAGGGCCGAGATGGCCAAGATCCCTTATGCTTCAGTCGTGGGCAGTTTGATGTATGCCATGATAGCCACTCGTCTAGATATTGCACATGCAGTTGGTGTTGTGGCACGCTATATGGCTACACCTGGCAGCAGACATTGGGATGCCATGAAGGGTATCATGAGGTACCTGAAGGGCACAACAGATATGTGTATTTGCTATGGCAGCCAGGATACAGGGGTCGGGGGGTACATTGACTCCGATTATGCAGGACATGCAGATAGTAGGAAGTCCACTTCTGGCTATGTATTCACCTATGCTGGAGGGGCTGTCTCTTGGATGTCCAGGGTTCAGAAGTGTACGGCTTTGTCTACCACTGAGGCCGAGTATGTTGCAGCCACTGAGGCTTGCAACGAGGCCATATGGCTAGGCTGTCTAGTTGCTGACCTTGGGATTGATGCTACACCTACACTGCATTCGGATTCTATGAGTGCCATTCAGTTGGTTAAGAATCCGGTCTTCCATGCGAAGATGAAACACATTGAGGTGAGGTATCACTTCATACGTGGTGTCGTGGAGGACAGGTCTGTTGACCTTGTCAAGATCTCCACTGACGAGAATCCTGCAAATCTGCTCACGAAGAGCCTCACTACTGAGCGCTTTGCCTTCCTCAGGAGGTTGATGGGCGTTCGATGAGATGTCGCCTTTCCTCATCCCTTGTACCTATGTACATTTGTACTGTCTTTTCTTTTTTCTTTTCTCTCTCACTAGGGCAGATTCACCTTTAAGTGGGAGGTTGTTGGGGGTAAAGGCGCCTCCGCCGTGCCGCCCCGTGTATTACTACACTGACACTACGAGGGTAAAGGTGACTTCGCCGTGCCGCCCCGTGTATTACTACACTGACAGTACCCGCCACTGCACACTGCAGGTGGCGAGTGCCCGTCACGTCACTTTATTCTTTATTCTTTTAGTGACAGTTTGAATAAAGGAAGGCCCAGACACACATTGTGACTGTTGGAGTTCCCATTTCTTGTCTCTCTCTTTCTTGCTCTTGCTCTCCCACCATAGCTCGTGTGCAAGCTTCGATCCTTCTCACCTTTCAGCAAGATGGGATGGATGGGAGCCTTGCCCTTGCCTTCAATGACCACATGTGTTATGACTTTGGGTACATGAGTGCTTGAGCTAGGTCCCTCATCCCTGGGCGGACTTAAAGCCCCTAGGTCATCGAGTCGGCTTTGCTGTTCTATGGACTGCTGGCGAGTTGCTTCGGCCATGCCTTTCTCCTTCTTTCTCCTCAACTCTGCCTCCTTTTCCACAACTCTCCTCTCTCTCTCTTCCTCTGTTTTTCTTGATTCTTCTGCCATATTTTTAGCTTCTTTTTTCTCTTTCTTCTTCCCCTCTTTAGCCTCTTTTTTCGACTCCTTCTTGACTTTTTTGGCTTCCTCTTTCAACTCTTTTTCCTCTTGCTTTTCTTCTTCTCCCTCTCTTCAGCCTCTCTTAGGGATTCCCTTTTGGCTCTCTCTAGATCTTCTTTTCCTTCTTCTTGCCCTGATCCTGTTTCTTCTTTTGAGCTGTCTTTTTAGTGGGCTTCTTTGCTTTTTCCTTTTGGATTGAGCCTCTTGATCCTCCTTCTTTGTCTTGGTTTCTTTCTCGTCTCTCAATGGCTCTTTCTCCTGGTGGATCGATGACCTATCTAGAGTCTCATCTTCTCCTTCTTCTCCTTGCTAAGATTCTTTTAGAGCTTCTTGGATGATGGCTATCATCACACTTTTATGTCCAATGAAAGAGGTGAAAGGGAGAGAAGGATCGAAGCTTGGACTCGAGAGCTATGGTGTGAGAGCAAGAGCAAGAAAGAGAGAGACAAGAAATGGGAACTCCATCAGTCACAATGTGTGACCGGGCCTTCCTTTATTCAAACTGTCACTAAAAGAATAAAGAATAAAATGACGATGATGGGCGCCCGCCACCTACAGTGTGCAGTGGTGGTGACTGCCAATGTAGTAATTCTTGAGATATCGAGCTCCACTCGTGATATGCTAGGGTGACCGTTGTGCATTTATGTCACTGACTTGTTAGTTGCAGATGCGGTTGGTACACTGCCCATGAATAATAGCTAGATGACATCTATCCTTATCTACTCTAGTTCATGGCTCAGTTAGTATGCCACCTTAGTTAGTTGAGTTTGGTTTGAGACCCATATATAGGGTTCTTCTATTTCTATGTACTAGACTTCTTTTTGGCTTACACAACTAAGAAGAGGAAAACTGTTTTCAGCCTCCACCTTTGTGTGTATTCCCCCATTGTGCAAGCAAGAAAGCTACAAGTGAGACTCTTTCCTTCTCTCCCACAATTTTGACATGGTATCAGAGCCTTGTTTGTGGTAAGGAGCTCAAGAAAGCAAGCCAAGCTCGCGGTGTTCTGGTAAGAGGAGTAGTGTTGCTTTCATTTTTTGTTTTGGGAGCAGATCTCTGCAGGTAGCACAGCCGGAAATTGCAAGAGTGCATTGTCTCAGGTTGAGACGCCCTTCGCGGTGAAGCAAGAGGGCAGTATATGCTGCGGGGAAAAGGGCTTTAGCCCTTGATGACCCTGTTTTTTTGATTTGAGGCCATTTCGGGGCCTGTTTTGGAGGTGGAAATTTTCTGCACGCACTCAGGAAAAGGCCCAGTTTTATACTGTGCAGCCACTGTTCTACAGGTCGGTGAAAAGTTACTGTAGAAATTGCATCGGATGCCTGTGCGTAGAGACATTGGGAGTTACAGAATCATCCTTGTTGCCTATTGATGCAAAATCGTCACTAGGAAGTGACTGTGTGGTCAAATACCACTTTCGTCAGTTTTGCAGATTTGCCCTTGTGAGGTTGAAGGTGTGTTCTCTGCAGTGACAGAATTTTTTGCAGTGTTCTATAATGGCGTCTAATTCTCTCTCACAGATTGTCATTGAAAAGCTTGACAAGAACAACTTCCAAGCATGGAAGTTTAGAATGATGAATTTCCTTATGGGAAAAGGATATTGGGAATTTGTTGCAGGAAATGAAGAAGAACCAGTTCTTCCTGATGTTCCCAATCAACAGCAAATGCAGGCATTTAAAGCATGGCATGAGAGAGCCAGGAAAGTTATGTACTGGCTGTCTATCAGTATTTCAGACTCTATGATTGTGCATATTCAAGATGCAAGTACGCCAAAGGAGGCATGGGATACTTTGTCAAAAATGTATAGCACAAATACGCAAGCCAGGAAAATGTAGCTCAAGCAAGAGTTGCATAATGTGCAAAGAGGAAATATGAGCATCAATGACTACCACATGAAGGTGAAGAAGATTGCAGATGCACTTGCTTCCATTGGGTCGCCAGTGGAAGATGATGCTTTAGTTTTTGTGACCTTGAATGGTCTAGGAAAGGATTATGCACAGTTTCGAACATTCATTTCCGTCCGTGAAAGATTTCTTGATTTTGAGGAGTTGATTGCTCTTCTAATTTCTGAGCAGCAGAGAAATGGTGGTGCATCTTCTTCAGGAGGAACTTCAAAAGAAGCTGTCTTCTACTCAAATGCTGGAAGAGGTAGAGGCAAAGGTAGAGGAGGCCGATCTGGAGGCCGTGGTAGAAATCAAAATATGCAGCAAACTCAAGAAAACCAGTCCTATGGAGGAGGACGTGGTAACTCTAGAGGCAAGGGGAGCCAAAGAGGTCGCGGTGGATGGCAAAGAGGCCAAAATGCAAACAGTAATGTTGAATGCTACTACTGTGGTAAAATGGGTCATATGGCTAAAGACTGCTATAAAAAGCAGAATGACATCATGAATGGAAAACTGCAACAAGGGAATTATGCATCTTCTAGTAGAAATGAGCATTTGTTTATGGTGCAGCACATGAACAATTCTGTGACAAGTGCAGAAGAAAGCAATGATGTATGGTATGTTGACTCAGGTGCATCAAACCACATGACAGGTCATGCAGAATGGATGGAGGATGCAAGGAAAATGGAAAAACCAGGATTTGTGGAGACTGGTGATGATACTGTACATCCTATTGTGCAGATTGGAAAAATTCATTTGTCTATGCAGGATGGGAAAAAGAAATACATGTCCGATGTATTTCATGTCCCGAATATCACCAAGAATCTGGTTTCTGTTGGTCAAATGGTTGAGCAGGGCTTGCAGGTCAGATTTAATCCTCATGGATGCTTTGTTGAGGATATGAAAAATAAAGGGCACTTGATAGCAAAAGGAAAGAAGAAGGGCAGAATGTTTACGTTGGATGCAGAGATGCCTGAATTGAGTGCAGCAATGTTTGCACATGGGATCGGTGTAGTTGCAGATATTGATATCTGGCATAAACGCATTGGTCATATTAATGTACAACGATTTAAATCAATATAGGCCCAAAATATTGTTGCAGGTTTGCCTAAATTCAAGGTTGCAGAAATGCATAAGGTATGTGAAGCCTGTCAGTTTGGAAAACAGGCAAGGAAACCATTTCCTAGACATGTTCAAGGGAGTAAGAAGCCATTGGAATTAATCCACTCTGATGTGTGGACTACTAAAGCTGCATCTCTTGGAGGCTATTATTATTTTGTCACTTTTATTGATGACTATAGCAGAAAAGTTTGGGTGTATTTTATGAAAAAGAAAAGTGAAGTTTTTGGGCATTTCAAAACTCTTAAAGCTATGGTTGAAAAAGAAACAGGCCTACAAATAAAATGCCTAAGGTCAGATGGAGGGGGAGAGTACGTCTCAAATGAGTTTGCAAGGTTCCTGTAGGAGCATGGCATAAAGCAGCAATATTCATGCAGTCATACCCCACAACAAAATGGAATTGCAGAAAGGAAAAACAGGCATATTGGAGAGGTATCTCGTGCCATGCTCAATGAAAAAGACTTGCCAGATTTTTACTGGGCTGAAGCAGTTGCTACAGCAGTCTACATAATGAACAGGACTCCCACTGCAGCAATACATGGGATGACTCCAGAGGAGAGGTATACTAGTAGGAAACTAGATATTTCTCATTTGAAGATTTTTGGTTGCATTGCCTATGTTCATGTGCCAGATGAGTTGAGATCCAAGTTGGATCCAAAAGCTGAGAAGTGCATCTTTATTGGTTACTCTCTGTAGCAGAAAGGGTATAGATGTTATAACCCTTCTACTCGTAAGTTTACAGTGAGCAGAGATGTTGTTTTTGATGAGATGAGTAGCTAGTATAAACCAGTAAATGTGATTGATAATGTAGATGCACAAAATGGTAATGCTGCACAGAATTCACAGCAGCAGTCACATGATATTAATGGACCTGGAGCGTTCTCTAGCAATGGTTCACATTCTTCGCCATGGACAGGCAAATTGAGATCAGGAGAATCTTCTCAAAGCAATGTAGATAGTGGTATGCAGGTATCACGAAAAGGAAAAGAGAAGGTAGATCAGCCCATGTTTGATGTGAATGTAGGTCACTCTTATGTGGATGGTGAATCCAATGGCTCAGAATAGAGCATTGATGATGAGTTGGGTATTCCTTCTATTGTTACACCTAGAGTAAGGAAGACCAGGGATGTTTTGAGAGCACCTGGGAGTGAACCTACTTTGCGCAGGTCTACCAGAGCTAGGTATCCTGTGGATAGGCTGAAATATGATGGATTTACAGCCATTCATTATCCATATATGGTCAAAGTGATACAGGAACCAGAACCCACTTCTTTTGAGCAAGCCATGGGAAAAGAAAAATGGGAGAAAGCCATGGATGAAGAAATGGATGCATTGGAAGCAAATGCTACATGGGAATTGGTACCTTTGCCTAAAGGTAAGAATACAATTGGCTGTAAGTGGGTTTATAAGGTGAAGCACAATGCAGATGGTTCTGTGAATAGATACGAGGCAAGATTAGCAGTCAAGGGGTATGCACAAACATATGGCATTGATTATGAAGAAACATTCAGTCCGGTTGCAAGGATGGCAACCGTAAGAGCAGTCATTGCTATGGCTGCATCAAAGGAATGGTCCTTACATCAGATGGATGTAAAGAATGCCTTCTTGCATGGTGATTTGCAAGAAGAGGTATATATGGAGCAGCCACCAGGTTATGTGCATGCTATTCATCCTGAGTTTGTTTGCAAGTTGAAGAAAGCCTTGTATGGCTTGAAGCAAGCACCTAGAGCATGGTCTGACAAGATAGGACAATATCTTGTCACTATTGGCTTTCAGATTTCCAAGGCAGATTTCTCACTTTATGTGAGAAAAACAGAGAAATGTATTATGCTACTTGTCATTTATGTTGATGATTTGATTATGACAGGTGACAGTGATGAAGATATCCTTCATGTGAAAATGCTATTGAAGCAGAAGTTTGAGATGAAGGATTTGGGAGAGCTGCGTTATTTCTTGGGCATTGAGGTGATTAGATCACCAAGTGGGATACGGCTCTTGCAGAGGCAGTATGGATTGGACATGCTGTCCAAATATGGGATGACAGGCTGTAAGCCTATTTCAGTTCCTTTGGAGCAGAATGTGAAGCTGAGCGCAGATGCAGGTGAGCTTCTGGAAGACCCTACTATGTACAGACTCATAGTAGGAAGTTTGATTTATATGACTATTTCCAGGCCAGATTTGAGCTATGCTGTTGGATCGGTAAGTCAGTTTATGCAGGCTCCAAGGAAACCACATTTGGATGCGGCTAGATGCATACTCAGGTATGTGAAGTCCACATTGTAGTATGGACTATTTTATGAGACTGGGGTTTAGATATAGTTGCATGGATACACTGATGCTGATTGGGCTGGTAGTATTTCGGATAGACGATCTACCAGTGGATATGTGTTCTCTTTTGGGAGTGCTGCAGTCACTTGGAGTAGCAAGAAACAACCTACAGTTGCCTTATCGAGCACAGAGGCTGAGTACAGGGATGCAGCAATGGCTGCATGTGAGGTAGCTTGGTTGCATAAGCTACTTTATGATATGCATCAGCCTACAGATGGGCCAGTTGTCATTTATTGTGACAACATGAGTCGTATACACTTGGCAAATAACCCAGTCTATCATGTTAGAACAAAGTACATTGAGGTGCATTATCACTATGTGCGGGAGAGGGTTTTACTAGGTCTTATTGATCTAGTTTATGTCAGCACAGAGGATCAGGTAGCTGACATATTCACGAAGGCATTGGGTGCAGAGAAGCTGCGCAAGTTCAGAGACCTGCTTGGTGTGTAGGAAATTGGATTGAGCTCGAGGGGGAGTGTTGAGATATAGAGCTTCACTCTCGTGATATGCCAAGGTGACTGTTGTGCATTTATGTCACCGACTTGTCAGTTGTTGTAGATGCGGTTGATACACCGCCCATGAATAATAGCTAGATGACAGCTATCCTTATCTACTATAGTTCGTGGCTCAGTTAGTATGCCACCTTAGTTAGTTGAGTTTGGTTTGAGACCCATATATAGGGTTCTTCTATTTCTATGTACTAGACTTCTTTTTGGCTTACACAACTAAGAAGAGGAAAACTGTTTTCAGCCTCCACCTTTGTGCGTATTCCCCCATTGTGCAAGCAAGAAAGCTACAAGTGAGACTCTTTCCTTCTCTCCCACAATCTTGACAGTAATACACGGGCGGCTAGGCAGAGGCGCCTTTACCCCCAACAACTCCCACTTAAAGGCGAATCTGCCCCAGTGAGGAGTGAAAAGAAAAGAAAAAGATAGTACAACATGTACACATGTACAACAGGATGAGGAAAGACGTCATCTCATCCCACGCCCATCAACCTCTTGAGGAAGGCAAAGTGCTCTGTAGAGAGGCTTTTAGTAAGCAGATCTGCAGGATTTTGGTCAGTCGAGATCTTGACAAGATCAATAGACTTGTCCTCAATGACCCCACGTATGAAGTGATACCTCACCTCAATGTGTTTTGTTGCAATGGAAGACCGGATTCTTGGCTAACTGAATAGCACTCATAGAATCCAAATGCAATGTAGGGATAGCATCAATACCAAGGTCTGCACCAAACGACCCAACCAAATGGCCTCTTTGCAAGACTCAGTGTCTACAACATACTCGGCCTGTGTAGTAGAAAGGGCCGTACATTTCTGCACCCTAGACATCCAAGAAACAGCACCTCCAGCATAGGTAAATACATAGCCGCAAGTGGACTTCCTACTATCAGGATGTTTTGCATAATCATAGTCAGTGTACCCCACAACTCTTGTATCTTGGCTACCATAGCAGATGCACATATCTGTAGTGCCTTTCAGGTACCTAATGATTCCCTTCACGACATCCCAATGTTTCTTGCTAGGTGTAGCCATATAGCGTGCCACAACACCAACTGCAAAGGCAATATCTGGACGAGTGGCTATCATGGCATACATAAGACTGCCCACTATGGATGTGTAGGGAATCTTGGCCATCTCGGCCCTCTACTCATCTGTTTGTGGACAATCAACATGTGATACCTTCACATAAGAAGGCAATGGACATCCAATAGCCTTTACGTCGTGCATGCGGAAGCACTCAAGGACTTTATGAATGTACTCCCTCTGTGACAAGTAGAGGAGTCCCTGATGCCTGCCGCGTCTAATGTGCATACCAAGTATGTGAGTGGCCTGTCCCAGATCTTGCATCTCAAAGCGCTTCTTGAGTTGAGCCTTAAGAGCATCTCTCCTGCATCCCCATAACCAAGGAAAATGCATTTGACACTCTTAGGATCTAGCTTACTTCTCTTGTCCCTGGGCACATGGCAAAATGTCTCACATCCAAAGACACGGAGATGCGCATATAAGAGGGAGGTTTTCCAGTCCATACCTGCTCTGCAACTCGGAATGTCAGTCCATACATATATGCTTGTTGGAATAAATTACAGATTTCAGTAAAAGAGAGCTAACAGTGCCAAAATTGGATCCCAAGGCAATCAGATACTGCCAAGACCAAAGCTGGCATCATGCAGGCATAGCATAAGCATATGACGACCGATAAGCACGAATCCAACACCCAAGTATGTCATACAAACATCTGCCACAGTGAGTAGGCACACCATCTAGTCAATGGGGCAAAGTGTTCCTGCCACTACCAAAACTTGGTACAACTAGGTGTTAGTTCACAAAGATACGGATCCACTCAGCTCATAAGCATACAGTGAACCAAGACATATAATGTATCATCCCAAAGGGTAAGAAATCCCAAAGTCTCAAGTGTTTGTAACTGCTCAATAGCATGTAACTGCTCAATGCATAAAAGTACCGCCTACTCAATGTCTGATAAGCATTCAAGAACGCTCCCACTAGCACAAAAGCCATATGTATGAGCTGAAGAGCTCAAGCCAAGGCAAGACACAATGCCAATGACATAAGTCCAAGACAATATATCAATAGTACATCCCGAACATGTAGGCGGTAGAGCATCCGTATGTAGCATCCATATGCGTGTAAGACATCAAATATATCCCAATCCAAACTCTGACAAGCCAAATAACATCCAAGACAACTCCAGATAATCCAAAATGCATCCAAGGTAGAGCTTCAATGAGCACTCAAGCTCAACGTATGCATAGGGTAATCAACCATGACATGAGCATCAAGCCGTAGGCAATGGGTATGCATAAACCCAAGGAGCATCACTATCAAAGCATATACCACTATCAAGCACGAACCATGTCATTGAGTGCGTAATGTCAAAGCTCTTCCAAAAGCATTTGGAATGAAATCCAAGCTCAAAGTCATACCCCAAAGATCAATACTTCATGGCATATATCCAAGACATAGACCGGAACCAATAGGCATAACCCAAAGCATGTAGAATAGCTTCAGCTTTCTTTTATTACAACATGAAATGACTATCAAAAAATGAGAAATTTCAGTCCCAAATCAGTGCCAAATGGTTGCCAAACAATAGGTATACATTCCCTTAACATGTAGGCATCATACGGGACCAACCGGGCATCAAATGACAATGCCGAGCAAGCATAAGCATCAAATGTTACTGTAGCACTATTATAAATTGTCTGTGGACTATTATGATAGTCCCAAAATAGTACTATATTAGACTAGAAGCAATGTCAATGCTCAGCCTTCAATACCAAGTATCAAAGCATATGCAAATGCCTCAAATGAAGCCTGTGGAAGTGTCCAATGGCTTGGAGCTTGAGGAGTACCGGTGTGATACAGATGGAGATCAGCCTGGAATCAGGTGCAAACAGTGTGCTGCTGTCCTAGGTGGCCTACAGCCCATGTGGCACAACTGGGGTGGAGGAGGGGCTCAAGTAGGTGCCCAAGGGGGCACACACCAAGCCTCAAGGGGTCTTGAGCAAGGGCAATGAAGATATGAAGCAATGGAGCTTCAATGGTGGCTGCCCAAACTATTCACAGCTTGTGTGACTTGAGAATTAAAGTAAACCCTAAATAAAATGATTAAATACCTTTGATGTAATGCCCTGAAGGTGCCCAACAATGCCGGGAAGGTGCTTGAGAAGCCGGGGAGTGACGGGAGCTCGAAGGAGTCGGATATGGCTATCGGGAAGGAGACCCAATGCGAGTGGGGAGTCGATGGGAAGCTGAGAATGCCACAAACCAAGATCAAGAGTTGGAAAGCTGAGCTCTGATACCAGTTGAAAGGGAGAGAAGGATCGAATCTTGGACTCGAGAGCTATGGCGGGAGAGCAAAAGCAAGAAAGAGAGAGACAAGAAATGGGAACTCCATCAGTCACAATGTGTGACCGGGCCTTCCTTTATTCAAACTATCACTAAAAGAATAAAGAATAAAGTGACGGTGGACGGGTGCCCGCCACCTATAGTGTGCAGTGGCGGTGACTGTCAGTGTAGTAATACACGGGCGGCTAGGTAGAGGCACCTTTACCCCCAACAAGAGGTTTTCAAGGAAGGTTTCTTTCTCCCGGTATTTTTAGAGGCTAGGGACTCTCCGCCTGCTGTCTGCTACCCAAGGCTAGTGCTTTGGCTGCTTGCTCTATAGTCTTGCACACATAGCCATTCTAGTCTACCTCATCCAAGGTATGGGCTGCCACATTCTCTAGCACAGGCACACTGATTCAGTGCATGAGGGAGTTATAGCATTGGTTGGAGAAGAGTGAGTGCACTAATTTTGCCTGCATGTGGGCCTCAGCATCAGGGATATCCTGTATGTGCTGATGCCATCATTTGTCAAAACATCCTCCCTCTTCATCTTTAGCATAGCATACACATTTCTCTTATGTTTCTTCTCCACCCTAGGTTCCAACCCCAGTGCCTTCTCCACCAAGGCCTAGTTCAATGGCACCTGCACTTGTTTAGCATTCTCCCCTCTTCCCACAGTCACTGTTCCATATTCTTGATCAAGGTTTTACGTTCTCAAAAATTCCACACACTTTGTGTGGTCAGGCTCTTGCACAAACTTCTCTAGGTACTTTGAGAGGTTACACTATTCCACCACTCTCCTTGTAGCCTCCTCCTTGGCTACCACCTCCTCGAGGTTGTGGATACTGTGAAATTTTAGTTGATTATAAGCATAAATTTCTAAGCTGATGCCGTACTACGTCCTCTCCTCCTCCATGAAAGGGAGTTGGTGAGCACGATCTTGCCGCGACATCTTTCGTTCCTATCATGAACCATGGTTCCCATTAGTGCTTTTAAAACAATTATTTGCTGAAAAGAAAGGCTTCATGTTTGTTGAATGAAAACATTTAAGCTCTAAAATAAAATTTTCTTATATACTTTTTATCCTTTATTTCAAAATTTTTGTGATATTTCTTCTCAATCACAAGTTAACATGTTTCTTTTCTTTCTGCATTTAAGTGTAGATTGAGGTTTTCACATCAGTGTGTTTTTTCTTATGTGTTTATGCGTTTGCTTGATTTTGATTGGTTCTGATTTGACTCACCTTATCCCCTCCCCTTTCGGATTTGAGAAGAATCCTTCCTAGGATTGAAGGTTAGTGGCCCAAGGGCATTCAGCATACGGGTTGAGTGTTTACCTTCGCATGAGCCAAGCATAGAAGTCTGGATTGTACTCCAACTAAGCTTCACAGTCCAGATCAAAGGGTCGGCTGCCTGCGTGTGTGATGTAAGTAAGGACATCTGTTAGGAAGTCACTGGAATTGACACGGCTAGCAATATGTACCTCTTCCTCTGTCACGAGGTGATCAAGATAAGGATGTCCTTTGATGTGCTCTTCCATGGATCGGCCACAAATAGTTGTGAACACCCTATATGAGGTTGGAGCGACATAAGTTGGGTCATACTTTGATGTCTTGATTGCGCGTTGCTGCTCAACGTTGGTCATTATTTGGCATTCTTTGAGTTCCCATTGCAATCGAAGAGCGGACTAGTTTCGTAAGAAAAACGGGGATTTGGTTTTAGCAAGCTGTTTCAACTCCTTGATTTCTTGGTCAGTGTGATAGCAAAAGTAGCTTGCTTATCATATGTGACGTAATGAGATGCTGTTTGATGGCTTGCTCTCTAGATATCTCAATGTTGACCAACTCTGCAGTAGCTGAGTGGGGTGCTTTGATGAATGTGAATTCGAATGTGTCCCATGAACAAGGCATCGTATGAACTTTGGTTGCTAAGGGATCTTGCAATAGGTCCAAGTCAGAGCCAATGACATGAATGTGGCATCTAAGCATCTAAGGCAAGCAATGATGTTATCCCCTGTGTCTTCGGCTAGATCTACGGCTAGTGTCAAGAATGATTTCTGCTCATAGGAGGGTCTAAGGCATGCGGATGGTTGGGGTTTGACAAAACTAGAGAGTTTGGCAGCAGATGGTTGCAGCTTTGGTTGTTCTTGAGATTGTGGTTGGGTCCCTTGCATAATGGATTGGACTGCTAATGGGACACTGCTACTTGCGAATGCGACTTCCTGAGTCTTGGTAGAGTTATGTGGTACTGGTTTGGGAGTAGCAGGCTGAGATTTGGGTCGATAGACTTGGTTGGTCTTCATAGGCATAATCAGTTGTGAGTTTATGGGCTTGGTGTCTTGAGGCTTATGCGGCTTTAGGCTTTGGCACGTTGTATGGCTAGATATGGTTAAGTGTGAGGGTGGCGTTTGATCAGTGCCTTTGGCTGTTTTAGCCTTAGGGATCCATATCCAAGCATTACCCTCATAATAGCCTTGCGCTTGCAATAGGGTCTTAGGAACCCATCGTGGCTTTGACCATATGTCGATGTCTGTAGCTTTGTCTTGGCCTCCTACATTTTGAGGTTGTGTTCTTAGCCTTGCAAAGGCATAGCCAATTGCTCCTTGGTGGCAATCTTTAATGTTTAGGTACCCATCTAAACTGGGGTTCATGGGCATTGGCTTTGGCCTTAGCGAGTTGCTGGCATAGAGGCTTGGCGGGTTCTAACGAGTCACAACCCCCCTCCTTAGACTTGGCTGCAGGTGTTTCTACTAGTGGCTTTGCAGATCTCGTAGGAGTCATGCAGCCCTTGCTAAAAACTGCTACTATGCAGACATTGCTAATGGCTAGGTGGATACTCAACAACTCATAATTGACATTGCAGTGAGCTTTCTTTTTAAAGATTTGACCTAGCAGTGACTCCGTGCCTACATCTTTACTGCTTGGCAACACATAAAAGATCATTGGTATGCTCTTAGACTTGATAGGAACTGTGGCCCTACACTTTTCTAGGAGTGCGTATGATCAGCCCCCATATGGGCTTAGTTTCGTGGTAGTGGGCTATAATTGTGGTTTGCCAATGTGGGTCCAATGATTGTGTGTTAAGACATTGAAGCTAGCTCCCTCACTGATTGAGACGTTGAAAGTGCATGTTAGCTTGGAAGTGACTGTGATGCAGAGGTAAGCAAGTTCTACGGCTTTCTCATTTTCATCATCAATCTCCGTGATTGTGGTTACTTGTACCTTGACAGGGGGTTCTAACATTGGTGGTTTATGCAGAGGATGTGTGGGAGGGTAGTACTTCTTGATGCGATTACCATTAAAGAAGCCTATGCCCTTGCCTTTTCAGAGTCCTAAGTTCGACATTACCAGTTCAGCTGATGGCACGAATCTTGAAAGGCCCTAGACCTTTAAACTTCATTTTCTGTTTATGCTCCTTAACAGAGTACAAGAGCACCAAGTCTCCCTGTTCAAAGTAGTGTTTCTTGACATGCTTGTCAAACTAGTTTTTGCATTGTGCTTTCTTGCATATGAGCACATGGATAGCTAGAAGTCGAGTTTTCGAGAGGTGTTCGAGTTCAACTAGATGTTCCATCCATGCCTCTTTCCCTTCCCATCATTTGTGAAGTGAGATCCTCAGGCTAGGAACAAAGAACTCTATAGGTAGAATTGCCTCAGTTCCATAGGTCAACCCGAAAGGCGTCTGGCCTACAGCCATTTTATAGGATGTGCGGTAAGCCCACAAGGCTGCCATCAACTTGTCATCCCAGTCAATACATGAAGTAGAGACTACCTTGGTCAAGACGTTTACTAGAATTTTATTTGTGGATTCTACCTGGCCATTTGCCTGAGGGTAGTATGGTGAGGATTTCAGATGGATAATTAGAAAGATGGATAGAGATGTGCAATCACTTCATTAATGAAGTGTGTGCCTTGGTTGCTAACCAGTTTGATGGGGCTGTCAAATCGTGAGATTACCTACTCCCATAGGAACTTGGCAATCGTTCTAGCATCATTCTTTTTCGTAGCTCTTGCTTCTACCCATTTCGTTAGATAGTCAATGGCTACAATGATGTACTTGGCTTGCGAGTATTGTGTCGTAGGACTAATGGGTCATATGAAGTTATTTTCCCATTTTTTGAAGGGGGGTTTGTGCAATTTTTGGGGTTAGCTCCATCTGATCCTTGCAAATTGGGACCTTTGTTCACTAACACTAGTCACAGTGCTTAACAAATCGTGCCACATCGTGAAAAAGTGTGTGCAACCATAGTTGAGACTGCAGCACCTTACGGGCTATCGTATCTCTATTAAAGTGTCCTCTATCAATTCCGTTGTACGCCTTTGAGAGTGCATCATGCATCTCATACTCACATACACATCTACACAATAATCCATCTTGCCCTAGCCTATATAGATGGGATGCTATCAACGGATAGGGTTGGATCTTGAGGGTAAGTTGCCTAAGTCAGGCTTTCTCTATCAGTCGTTTAGGTAGTCCGTACTCAAGTACTTGGACTATGTCATTTGCCCAATATGGCATCAAGTCGGCTTGAAATAAATCTCTCTCACTGGATAGGCTAAACAAGTGCATGTCTGGCAACTCATCAGCGATGCCTTGTCCAGTAGCCTCTCCCATGGGGATGTGTGTCATTCGGTCGACCATGTAGTGCTTCTTTCCTTTTCGTACAACCATGAAGAAGTAGAATTCTAAAAGCAGAAGGAGCCATCAAGCTATGCGTCTTGTAGCACAATGTTTTTTTACTAAATATAGCAAGGTTTGATGGTCCACAAAGAAAGTGAAAGGCGTGGCTAATAAATAATATTGAAATTTCTTCATAGCAAATACTATGGCAAGACCTTCTCTTTCTGTCGTTGAGTAGTTCATCTTTGTCTCAGTGAGTTGTCCGCTAGCAAAGCTCACTGGATAGTCGAGATTGCTAGGTTGGCACAACATTGCCCCCACAATGAATTTCGAAGCATCAATATACACGTGGAAGGTAATGGTCCAATGTGGGGCTCGTAGAATCAGTGTTGTGGTCAAAGCCTTTTTCAATTCCTCATGTGCGCATTGGAATTCTTTAGTTCATTCGAATATAATCAACAGTTTGTACAAAGATCTAGCAATCAATGCATAATTCAGCACAAACCGCTGATAATACCTTGTATGACCTAAGAAGCATTGAACTCCCTTATAGTTGGTTGGGAGTGGAAGATCAACAATGACCCTGACATTTGAAAAGTCCATGGTGGCAATGCCATTCTTTGACACCACGTGCCCTAGGATGCATCTATGCTTTACCTAGAATTGGCACTTTAAAGGATTCAGAGAGAGACGATATAGGCAACACCATTCAAAGACTGCCTAGAGTTTGTCTAAGTGCTCTCTCCAGGTCCAGTGAACACACAAGTCATCTACGAATACTTCTAACTCTTTCCTGAGCATGTCTTTAAATATAGTGCACATAAGGCATTGAAAGGTGGCTGGAGCATTATGATGGGACCTCAAATAGGCCGACACTGGTTATTGCACTAGCCAAACCTCATGCTCATAACAAACAAACACACCCGCACGGCCTAACGGGCAAGGAGCATCTATTTGCTGCTAAAGGACGAACTGTCCTAAAGCCTAACCTATGCGTTTATAGTTTTGTAGTCCAACGTTTCCCTTTCTATAAACTCCACAGAAGGAGAACCCTTACACATTGGCAATAAATGCCACGATAATCACATACATGGGAGGCAACCTCTCGGTGGAATCACCGCGGCCCCACTGCAGCTCTCCTACATCGCAGGGATTGGCCCCTTGCTGCGCTGCTCAACATATAGAACACACGAACAAACTCCACTCTTTCATTTTGAAAGTATTCCAGGAGATACCATGTGTCCTTACCAAATAATTCCCCAAGAAACGAACGTCTATCATACGGCTTAGGTTGCCTTTCCACACTCAAGCATGGGTCATCGTCATCGAAAACAGGTGCTATGCATCCAGTATTTTGTATTCTGATACCATGGTTGACATGCATATGCAAAAGTGGATGATCCTAAATTACTCAAACATAATTTTCCATCAGAAACGTATTGTGCACAACCAGGCTTTCCAATGCTCATTCAGTAACCCGTTGCGGCGATGTAAGGATAGCACCGAGACAACACTCGTGCTACTATTCTCTTAATTAAAATACAACGAACTCTATATCATGATATGCATCAGAAAATCAGCAACAATCAGCACGCAAATCGCACCATTCAAACATCCCAACCCCCTACGTTTAGGTATTACTTTCGTTGCATAGGTGTGGAGGTTCATTTTGTCATGTTTTGATGTATGAAAAGCAATAAATCACAAACTTTGACAAGGAGATAGGGAAAACTGAAGCTAAACCTCATGCTTTGCCACTACCATACATCCACAAACAATCATTATATTTTTCCTTATTTTTGTGAGGCGTATTTCTATTTTCCCCTTATTTTTTCCATTTTCTTGATTTATTTGTCAATAAAATATGCTATTTTTTGTTTTTCCTTATTCCAATAACTTCAGCATACTAACATTCAATTTATTTTTCGTTTTCCCTCCATAGGAACACATTTTACCCACCCAAAACGACAAAACTATCATTTTGCCGCTTAAAAACCGCATTTCGGGTTTTCGGGAATTAAATAGAGCACATAAATCATTGCAAAATCAAAAGTTTCTAATAAATTACAATTAATCATGATGCAACCAACACTCAAATAAATTTTCATCCAATAAGAATATCATTACCATCATAAACTATCAAAAACCTTCATTTTCCTTCATAAAAATGGTCATATCATGTTTTTACGAAACCCGAGACGCATTAAATGACAGCGTGACCAGTGCGGATGGAGCCTCCGTTGCTCTTAATCCAATGCTGCACATCGATCTTCAACATCTCCATCAATCTCTATCACCGTTTCCTTTAATCTCTCTCGTGATTCCTCCTTCAAGATAGTGCGCATGAACAACCCATAGAGAGGAGAGAGAGGGAGGAGAGAGAAAGACTAGATTCCGATCTCTTCATACAGTCAGCCATATCTCGCGAAGACCAGCGATAGAATCAAGAAAGAGGGAGAAGTTGGTGGCCAATGTCTGCTGTATGGGTTGCTTTCAGCCCAAAATCAAGTTTTGGGGGAGCGGGGGGCGATTTTTGCGCCGCGTTGCTAATCATGACATGCTGCCACCATATCCACATGAAAAAATGTGGGGGGGGGGGGGGGGTTAAAGTCCCAAACCCCTTTGGTCCACCTTTTCATTCTTGGCCAATTTTTGGCCTCTTTCGCGTTTGGGCTCCCTTTCGACCTCTGAAAAATCCTGTGCGTCCGCCTTGGCATACCGCACTGACTGGCAGCTCCTGGCATCCCGCACGACAGTCGGAAAAATTATAAAAAATCCACAAGTGTCACTCGGGTGCCTTTTAAAAGTCATCTTTCACTTGGTGCTTAAAATCATCCTAGCTGCAGCCGCTGCCTTCAATGTCGAATATTTTTCCCCTAAATTCCAAAATTTTTGGCAAATTTTAGGCACATCCCGGGCTCAAAACTCCGCTCTCACGTTAGTCAACCCGAAGGGTATAAGTATGTAGGCAAAGACACCCCACTCAGTGGTGGCGAATGCACTCTTATGCCTATCGGGAGGATGCATCTGCACCTGATTGTATCTAGAGAAGCTGTCTAGAAAACTGTAGGCCTCTTTGCCCACCACTCTCTCGAGCATGTGCTCGGTGTATGGAAATGGGTAGTTGTCCCTCTTAGTGGCATCATTCACCTTCTTGTAATTGACACACACTCTAATATTTCTGTTTTTCTTCATTACAATGACTATGGGTGACACCTAGTCTATGTGCTCGATTTCGTAGATGAATCATGCTCTCATCAGCTTGTCAATCTCTTCCTTGACTGCATGAGCGTGTTTTGGATTCATAGGGTATAGTCACTACTTGACCGGTGTTGCATTTGACGTCATGGGTATTTTATGAGTCACTACACTCGGATCTACACCCTTAAGCTCTTCTAAGGACCAAGCGAATACGTCTATATACTTTCGCAAGAGAGCAACAAGACTTTTCTCCTCTTCCTCCATCATGTCATTGGCAATAAAGATAGGTTGGGGTGTCTCCCCTTCTTGGGCTAGGTTCACCTCCTTGACTTTGGTAGGTCCCTCGATGGGTTCACTTACTTGCCCTTGATGTTTGGCACCAACAGGATCACTACCCTATCACCTTTCTTGAACCTTGTAAATCTCTTAGGGAGGTCCTATGGTTTTCATTGTTTATCTACTCGTGCATCATTAGGTTGTTTTGCCCTTTCTTCCTTTAACCGTCTATGCCTTAGGTGGATGGGTAGGTCCCCCTTGGTATGTCTAGTCTTGGAAGGCCTAGGTACTTTTGGGTCGCTCTCTGAACTCACTTTCAACTCAGAATCGAACTCCCCATCTTCACTAGAAGAGGTAGTCTCTCCCGGTGGTTGCAGCTCAGAGGGTGACTCTATTCTAAGCATTGCATGGCCCCTCGTAGGGTTAGGCCTGCTTATTCAAAGTCTGCGGCTCCTATATGTTCCAACCAAGTGCGGTGACAATCCATGCACACGACCCCTCGCTCTATCCTAAAGGTGTTCTTTCTTTGTGGCTTGGAGTCTGCTTGTATCTGTTCTATCTCTTGTCCTTCAGTGTCGTATTCTATGGTATCTATCTTACCCTCACTCTCATCACTGAAGGAGTGGCAGTCTTTGTATTTGTCATTGGAAGCATCTTCATTTGACTTCTCGTCGTCTCCTAGATCTTGGTATGTCTTGTGTCTTTGAAATTTGGGACTAGGGCCCAATTGTACATGAGGTTAGGTCATGCACCCTGGTCCATTGCTACCTTGGTTCATCTAAGAGATCTTGGAGTGGCTTGAAATTTGCTGCTGGATTTCCAGCTAGCTTACTGGTCAAATACTCTAAAATCTCCTAGAGTTTCCTCTTTTTGTTTGGCACTTGGAAAGTGACAGGGTTGGATCTTCTACGAAGATTTCTTGCCATCATTACTGAGGGTGTACCCTTGGGCTTGCCGATCATTTTAATGACTTGTTTGTACTCCTCATTGTCAGAGAACGGTAAGTCGATGGTAGCAAGGACATGCATCCAATCTCGCTCATCTTCAGGACATGGGATATACTTAGTTAGGGGCCTGTAGGATTTCTTGATCTGAGCATCACCCTTAAGCATCGCAGAAATGGCGTGGAGGTTGACTGGTGTAGTCTTCTAGGAGTCCATTTCTACCCTTATGGCTTCTATTCTATTGCTTAGGAAGATGAGACCATTCCCCCAATCTTTGATCACTCTAGCATTGTGCATCCAAGGTCAGCCCAATAGGATATCGTAGTCCACTCCCTTCATGACTATAAAGTCAACTGAGAATTGGACTCCTGCGATTTTCATTGACCAATTTTTTAGCACCCCGAATGGCTTCACTTTCAATCCATTAGCTAATGTGACATTGAACCTAGCAGTCTCGAAAAGTGGGTTGCCCCAAGTCTAGAGCACTGCATGGCTCAATACACTAACTCACACCCCTGTGTCTACAATCCCTTTCCTTGTTGTGTCGCCTAGGGCTAAGACTAGTAAGACCGCATGCATCTCGGTGCCTTCCCAAAAATAATTAATGTGCAAGGAGTTAGGCATGGAGTGCAATGTGAAACTCGATATTTGTGTCTCTGCATCATGTTCTTGTAGGTTTGCAGTAGCTTGCTCTCGTGATCCTTCAACCCACTACTTCAAGTCTTGCCATAGGGTTGGACGCTGCCTAAGCAGATCTCCGAAGCTTAGCATCACAGGGGTGGTCACTAGAGTGGTGAGGAGGTCGTTGATTGCTCATCTTTCTCCTATTTTGGATTGTCTTGGCCAATGGTCGTGGCTGATTTGCTAGCCCATAGCGTTAAGGCTTTGCCTAAGCGGTACTGCTTGTGGCGCAGTCGCATATCTTGATTTTGGTCTAAGGGGTGAGATTGGCATGCTTATGATGGAGAGATCCTCGATCTCGTCCTCTAAGATGGGCTCAACATCTTTCAGGTGTTCTTGGGCCTCCTTTACCCACTCCTTTACCTTCTCGATGGCCTCTAGTTGGCGCTTTGAGTTGGGGTACTTTCCGACCTTAGCACTTCCCTTTTCAACCATCTTTGGGGCTGATGTCTCTCCCTCACCATCAGTGACTTTTTTTCCAGTGGTAGCATTGTGGCACTCTTAGTTTTGAGCGTGACTTTAGCTTTGGGTATCTTCTTTCTTCGCCTATAGCTCTTCTTTCCTATTGAGGTTGCATCAAGATTGCTAGGACCTAGCAGTGATATGCCGGCCTGCTTCATTTGTGCACGGGTCATGACATGCATTGGGATAGGTGTAGCGTGCCCATCAAGATTCTTGACATTGAACAACCCCAATGGGACGAATGGCACGTTAGCCAAACTCGAGGATGATTTTTGCTTTGGACAGTGAATGAAGAGATGAGTGATTCTGCCCTCAGGGCACCTTAGGTCAGCCTTGTCTCTATTTCGTTGCTCCCTTTCAGGACAATATGATGAGACATGTCCTAGGTGACTGCAATTAGTTCTTGGGTCTGCCCTCCTAGACCTCTTCCTCATCCCCTACCTAATGCCATCATTGGCATTGGTCGATAGTCTATAAGGACTGCACTACCCTCATCATCATGTGAGACATAAGGGTATACGTAAGTCTCTTCCTCATTTGGCTCTTCCATGTGGTGGATTGGTGGTGAATGGGTCACATAGGGACCAGGTAGTCTAGGTATTCCAATAGGATTTATGTCCACTCTAGGAATAGCCGGCTTAACATCATTTGGTGCGAGAAGGGCCAATGCGGCTCCCCTTTCAAAGAATTGTTGCAGCCTATTCGCTAGGTAAGGTTGACCATATGGTTGTGAATACGGAAGTCTTCTAGGAAATCTACAATGTGCAACGTCATGACCAAACCTACTGCAATTAGCACAAGGTCTTGACACTCGGCTGGCAAGTGGTTTTTGCCACAGTAGTACACACATTGGACGTGTGGGTATGTTGTCCATCTTAGCACCTCCTGCATCTTGGCTATTTCCATTTTCATGTCAGCCAATTTCTGGTTGGTGTCCATGGCCTTTCCCTTATCTTGGGTACTTGTGCCTGATCATTTGCTGGATGCTGAAGCTCTCTTCAAACTTCTAGAGTTGGTCTCTTCTTGGTTTGAGTTCTTGGAGCTCCTCTCCTTCAGCGGTTGGTCTACTTGAATGGATTCTTCGAACACCCTAGTTAGTACATCTCGCTGCAAGCTCAAGTTGCCTGCCAAGGCTTTATAAAGCTCCTCATTTCGTATTCCAGTGATGGATACTGTCGACACTGCTCTTTTGGTTGCGGTCATTCGCCCATCGGGATTCTCTTGAAGAGACTCCTCACGTGGGTCACGTAGTCGTGGATGTCCTCTTTTTCTTTTTTCTTGACATTCATAAGTCGTACTAGTAGGTTGTCAGAGTATCCAGGCTCGAAAAATCTCTACATGAAGAGGTTTTTGAGGCCATTTAAGTTCACTCACTCTGTGGCATCTAGACTCGTGTACCAAGTCCGACCCTTGTCGCCTAAGCAAAGTCCGAATGCTTGAGAGTGCCGAGTCAAGTCGGTGAGACCGTTGGCCTTGCAGACCTACTAGAAATGCTCCATGAAGCTGTATGGATTGTCTTGGGGTTGGTACTTATCTATTTGCTTAGTGACAACCAATATATTAGACTGGCCCTTGGAGCCTTGGTTTATCCCTAACCCTACTAGTAGTGACATCGCTAATGCTGTAGTGCTCTGCTCTGTTGATGTGTTGTCTAGCAATCGCTTCATGAGAAGCTCACTCAGTGTCAAGTCTCCTTCTAGCGCTCTCTCGTGGTCAGTTCGATTCTTGCTTGCTAGGTTCAGCACACTCGTTGTGTCTCTCGCATCTCTGTGTTCTTCCTCAGGCTCCTAGTCTGTTGGTCTTAGTTGTATTCCACTACGCCTTGTAGTTCTTTGTGGGCTAGCTTCCTTTCCTCCTCTAGGTCAGCTATGATGGCTTCTGTAGTTCTACCACACTGCTCATACCGAGCATGAGAATCATAGCTATTCACCAACTACTGGATCGCTTCTGGGGAAACTCCTAAGTCGAGTTCCTCGTTCTGCCTATGGTCTGAGCTTTCTTCTAACATGGTTGCGTTCTCGTGCTCCACCAAGCTATCGATAAGGTTAAGTAGGTCAGGTAGATTTGTGTTTGTATCGCTGTTCGCTTGGTCCTACGCTAGGCTCCGATTGCCCGTCTATGTCTTGGGATCTTTTCTTATTGGTGGGTTTCTTCAAGTTCTTTTATTTAAGTGAGTTCCTTAACTATTGCATACAATTCTCAAATTACCTCCACTCAGTGTGTGTGTGTGTTCTTTTCCATGCACTCGTGCTCAATCAGGCTTTTGGCTATTCGTAGGTGTACTTCAAGTGTTGAAAATCAAGGTGAGTGCGAAGAACAAGTGTCTAAGTGACTTACACACTTCGTTTTGTCTTAAGCCTGATAGACTTGTTCGATCAATTTTTGGCCCTCTTGATAGGTTTTAGGGTTTCTTGCTGTGTTGTCTTACTCATTTTAGGTTCGTTTTGGGGTCTATGACTCCATTGGCTATCATTAAGGCGTTGACTCTCTCAACAACCTACTCAAGCTGCTAAGCGATTGTGTCTTGCAAATTCGTCTATTCCTTGAGCTAGAATTGAGTTTTGGGCATCAAGATGGCTCACAAAGGTTTGCGCGGTTGAAATTTGACTGGGTTTGGTGCAATTTTCCAAAAAATTTGCAAAAATCTGACTTGGCCCAACTCGTTCGAATTGCAGGGGCTGAGTGGTGGATTCGGATGGGTTAAGGACCAAATAGGAACAGTGGCCAAAATGGTGGCTTGGATGGCTGAATGGACGTGGCCGAGGGTCGAGTCAGGTTAGTGGGCTGAGTTGATTGTTCAGATGGGCTGAGTCAAAAAGGGCCGACTGAAAATGGCTGAGTTGGTTTGGGCCAAATCAAGTTGGCTGAGTTGTTTGTTCGGCCAATTCCGAGACTCGGCCCCCCAGAACCAAGCCACTCGGATGGGCCAAGTTGCGTGCGACGACGGTAGTGTCGAGGATGATTTTGTTAAATCCAACGATCCAAGAAATCATAGGGCACACAAACTTCCATATCACAACAATGACATAGGAGGAAGGGTTTGATATACCTGACGCATGTGAAGAACTCCTTGATGGCAAGATCAAATCGAATCACCAGTGGAAGCTCTCTCTCTCTCTCTCTCTCTCTCAATGCTAGGGTGAAAAATGAGCTCTTCTATGGTCTCCTAGCCCTTAAACCCCTTCCGAGGCAAGGTCTTGCTATTCCCAATCACTCACTTGACGACATTAATAATTTCAAACTCTTTTTTTCCCGTTTACCACAATCTTTTCCTGTTTTGCCCTGTTCTATAGCAGTAAACCCTACACTTTTCCAATCTAATTTCTTAATCCTAACCTACGCTAAATGCAATAAGAATCGAAAGCAAATGATAGAAATGATTTCCCCTTCTTTTCCAATCATGGAACAACCAAAATAACCAAAATACTTACTTGTATCAAAGATAAAAAACCCAAACTTCCTACCTATCTCAAGCTCTGTTTTGAGGATGAATCCCTTACTTCGATGCTCGATATGAGGCGTGCAAGTGCTCAAGCTTGAATCTGTTGGTCCCGGAAACGGAACCAAAATGTGGAGGGAGCTCACACTCAACCACCCCAAGACCCAGGGACTGCTTATTATTTCAAGCGTTTCAAGCAAGCTCTAATAGCTATCTCTCACCTAGCTGACATGTCACCTTGGAACCTACGAGTATAGTGAGCTTACCTTGATGCCAAAATGAGTTGCCTCCTCCCTTGTACACACCCGTAGCTCCACGATCTTGGATGCTAGCTCAAGCCTCCTCCATCGAGCTCCATCCACCAAAGCCACGCACGCAAGAGAAGAGAAGAGAAGAGAAGAGAAGATGAAATGGTGAAGAGCTTTACCCTCTTGATCCCTCACTCCCACACACTCAAATGGGCCGACACTGGCTATGGCACTAGCCGAACCTCATGCTCATAATAGACAAACACACCCTCACGGTGTTGCAGACCAGGAGCGTCTATCTGCTGCTAAAGGACGAATTGTCCTAAAGCCTAATCTATGCATTTATAGTTTTATAGTCCAACGTTTCCCTTTCTATAAACTCCACAGAGGGAGAACCCTTACATATTGGCAATAAATACCACAATAATCATATACATGGGAGGCAAACTCTCGGTGGAATCACCGTGGCCCCACTACAGCTCTCCTACATCGCAGGAATTAGCCCCTTGATGCACTGCTCAACATATAAAACAAACGAACAAACTCCACTCTTTCATTTCGAAAGTATTCCAAGAGATACCATGTGTCCTTACCAAATAATTCCCCAAGAAACGAATGTCTATCCTACGACTTAGGATGCCTTTCCACACTCAAGCGTGGGTCATTGTCATTGAAAACAGGTGTTATGCATCAAGGTTTTTTATTTTGACACCATGGTTGACATGCACATGCAAAGGTAGATGATCCTAAAGTGCTCAAACATAATTTTCAATGAGAAACGTGTTGTGCACAACCAAGCTTTCCAATGCTCCTTC
Source organism: Lygodium microphyllum (assembly GCF_053477565.2). Lineage (NCBI taxonomy): Eukaryota > Viridiplantae > Streptophyta > Polypodiopsida > Schizaeales > Lygodiaceae > Lygodium > Lygodium microphyllum. Next base: position 72,062,233 of record NC_141158.1, read on the forward strand.
ACTAACTCGTTGCAGCGATGCAAGGATAGCACCGAGACAACACTCGTGCTACTATCCTCTTAATTAAAATACATTGAACTCTATGTCATGATATGCATAAGAAAATAAGCAACAATCAGCATGCAAAACACACCATTCAAACATCCCAACCCCCTACGTTTAGGTATTGCTTTCGTTGCATAGGTGTAGAGGTTCATTTTATCATGTTTTGATGTATAAAAAGTAATAAATCACAAACTTTGACGAGAAGATAGGGCAAATTGAGGTTGAACCTCATACTTTTCCACTACCATGTATCCACAAACAATCATTATATTTTTCCTTATTTTTCCAAGACGTATTTCTATTTTTTCCCTTATTTTTTTCATTTTCTTGATTTACTTGGCAATAAAATATGCTATTTTTTTATTTTTCTTGTTCCAATCACTTCAACATATTGTTATTCATTTTTTTTCCATTTTCTCCCCATGGGAACACCTTTTACCCATCCGAAACGGAAAAACTACCATTTTTACCACTTAAAGACCGCATTTCAGGTTTATGGGAATTAAATAAAGCATGTAAATCATTGAGAAATCAATTTTTTTTGATAAAAAACAATTACTCATGATGCAACCAGCACACAAACAAATTTTCATCCAATAAGAACATAATTATCATCATAAACTATAAAAAAACCTTCATTTTCTTCATAAAAATGGTCATAGCGTGTTTTTTCGAAACCCGAGACGCCTTAAATGACTGCATAACCAGTAGATGGAGCCTCCATTTCTCTCAATCCAATGATGTACATCAATCTTCAGCATCTCCATCAATCTCCATCACCATTTCCTTCATTCTCCCTCCCGGTTCCTCCTTGAAGATGATACACATGAACAATCCATAGAGGGAAGAGAGAGGGAGGAGAGAGAAAGACTAGATTCTGATCTCTTCATCCAGACATCCATATCTCGCACGAAGACTGGCGATAGAGTCAGCCAAGAGGGAGAAGTTGATGCCCAATGTCTGTTGCATAAGGTACTTGCAGCTCGACATCATGATCCATGATGGGGAGGGCGAAATTTGCACTGCCCTGTTCTTCATGCCATGCTCACGCTTTCTTCACGTTTTCTTCACAAAAATATGAGGGGGGGGGGGGGGGGGGGGGGGGGGATTAAGAGGTCCCAAAGGGCACCCCCCCTTTGGCCTTAAATTTGTCCACCTTTTCAAATCTTGGTCCATTTTTGGCCTCTTCCTCGTCCGGGCTCTGTTTCAGCCTCTGAAAAATCCTTTATGTCCGTCTCGACATCCCGCACTGATTGGCAGCTCCTGACATCCCGCACGACAGTTGAAAAAATTATAAAAAATCCACAAGTTTTGCTCGGTCATCTTTTAAAAACTGTCTTTCACTTGGTGCTTAAAATCGTCCTAGCTGCAGTCGCCGCCTTCGATGTTGAATATTTTTCCCCTAAATTTCGGATTTTTTGGCAAATCTTAGGCACATCCCGGGCTCAAAACTCCGCTCTAGGGTGACTCAGCCCGTCGAATCCCACAACAGATCTGCATAAAACCAACCAAAGGAAGCATCAAGCTGATACAAAATAGATACATACTAAAACACAGCACAATGCTCACCCTACCCCCTGACAAAACCAAGGCATAAAATCCACAAGGAGTAGGCCTAGCATAATCTGATAAAACACCTGAAGCTAGTCACTAACCGATTGCTCCAACATGGCCAAACTAAAAAGAAGTATTAAAGAGGTCACCCTAAGTGGTGGTCTGAACTACCTACCTAACTAAGGACAACACAACCAAGAGCTTCTACTAGGTGAGGACTCCTATAGCCTGATCAAGAAGTATTGTCTTTTAGCACATTTCTTCTTTTAGGTTTTTATTTTTCCATACTCGGGCATGTAAAAAGGAGGGAGCTGAGCGTAGTGACCCAAGGAGAACAGGGCATCGGTCTCAGGTCCTGTCTCGGTACACCCAAGAACCTACCAAGCCCTCGCGAGGCGACACTTAATCCTTTTCTACTGCTCACTTTTATTTTCACTCCAACCTTCCTCACTTTCTTCTTTTCCAACGAGACGCCACCCCTAGGAAGACAAGGCATCGGCCCCGGGTCTGACTCGTCCCCAGGAACCTACCAAGTCTTTGCAAGGCGATGAGTAATTACTTATAAATCTTCATTTCATTTCTTTTCTATTCTTATAGGGGGTAGAACCCCTTTTTACACCCCTTTGTATATATTTATTTTCTTTGAGATATTCAGGGTTATTCCTCTCTATCATCATCATTTTTCCCTCTGGCAAGCTTCTCTAACTGCCTCACAACTAACAATAACTCCTAGAATGGCTGCCTAGCAGGCTAGTAGAACAGGGTCACTAGAACTACCTTCTAAAATAGGTATTTCGATGCCTGGCAATGTCTTTACAGGAGGCAACAACTACTCATACCTCCCTCAGACAGGCCTAACCTAAACCTGGGACTTCATGCCTTGGACGCCGGTCCCCAACAAGAAAAGAAAATCCCCTACAAGTACACAGACACATATAGCATAAAAACACGTGACTCGTAAAGGAGAGATATCACCTGGATAGGGCCACGAGAAGTTCCCGCGACATAGGCTCCTTCCAAGCTCTTCTTCGAAACCATTAACTGCACCCGTACTAAACAGATGACTGGCCCTCTTGGCCTAATGAAATAAAATAGTTCAAACCTCACAAAACTGGCCCTCCTGGCCTAACGAAATCAAACACAATAGCACCTACACATCCCTCCCCAAAATAGTACATATATACAATAATATGCTCCTTTTCAAGAAGGAAAAATAGGGCTCGCAACCCTAAGCTAAATGCATAAGATTATGACCCATCCCTCCTACATATATAGCAAGAGGTGTATGCATAACATGTTGTCTAATCAGCCTATGGGTCCAAGATAACAATGGTAGATGGGTCTTGGCTACTCTTTGCATCACCCATATCAACCATTGCCTGCCATATATTGCATGCTCTGATAACATTCCCCACAAGTGATCGGGTCCTATCTCATTATTAATAGCAATATCCAAAGTGGGACCATAGTTGAAGACAAGGTCTTCTTCATAAGCAAGATTTGCCTGTGAATCCGCAAACTGATTCCAATAACGTGGAATCAGCTGAAGAGACACTCTCTCAAACTCCTCAAGTAGGGTCATCGCAGTTCGATGATACATACAAAGAATGGGATTCCACACTATGTATGTTCCATCTAGCTGATTCAAGATCAAATGGGAATCCCCTTTTACTAACAACCGTCGAATACCACATTGCTTGGCAATATATAGTCCCATAATCAAGGCTTTATACTCTGCCATGTTGTTAGTGAATCCTACCCCAAGATAAGCAGTTAACTTCATCGTAACTCTACGTCGGGGATCTCAGATTACTACTCCAACACTCCCTTTTTTACTAGGGCCCCTGGACGCTCCGTCAAAATATAATGTGTACGTCCACAATGGGTTTACACAGCCTGCCATCATGAACTCCTCTATTCGTAATAATGATAGTCAAAATTTAGCATGTTTAAAGGATGAACTGACGGCTCCATCCCACCTTCTTCATTAAACTCAACAGGGATACTTGTCAACACTCGTAAGCAGTGATGGCAAAAGACTTTGATCTCCCACACAAAGGTTCCGTCTTCTTGATCAATCACTTTGTATCCTTTGCTCCACCAGATAAGTTTCTCTTGATGGTATCTCCGCTCCAGATATGGGTGCTCCAAATAAGGAATTAACCGCCCCATCAACCAGCTTTAAGCACTTTTGCAGGTCTCAAATCCGCCCCAGCATGGACCTGCAATGCATTTTTCCGTGTTAGCATACTTAGAAATAAGAAGGTTTAATCTTATTAAGATTAACCTTATTTTTAAATTCTACTCCCTGCAGATCAGCTAGTAGAGCCGTAGACCTATTTTTCCCTATCCTAACAATCTTGTAGGGGCCATCCCATCTAGGTTCCAACTTCCCTGGAAACAGCTCCCTACGCGCATCATAATACAGAACTAATTTCCCTTTTTTAAAGGTATACTTCTTTGCTTTAAGGTCATGCAACTGCTTCATCCGACGTTTAGCTACCTCCTGGTGTAATAAGCTCTGCAATTTCAGCTCATCCAGGTGGGCTATGGTCATGAAACATTCAAAGAGTCCATCCTCATCTCCCAAAGAGTGGTTAATTGCAAATCGTATGGTGGGCAACTCAATTTTGAGGGGTAACACACATTCTTCCCCATAAACTAATTTAAATGGAGTATGGCCGGTAGCTCGCTTGAACATTGTATTGTATGCCCATACAGCCACATATAACTTCCTGTCCCAGTCTCGTTTCTTCTCAGAGACTATTTTAGACAAGATACCCACAAGCTGCTTATTAGTACTTTCGACTTGCCCGTTAGCTTGCGGATTATAGGGGGTCGTTTTATTGTGCTTGATTTGCAAAGCTTTAGTCAGGATTTTAATCACCTTATTCAAAAAATGGGTTCCACGTTCCGACACTAGTTCCTTCGGTGGACCGAAACGGCAGATAATCTGCTCTAAAAGAAAACTTGCAGTCTCTTTTGCATTGTCCTGCCTCGTTGCCCACGCTTCTGACCATTTTGTAAAATAATCAGTTGCTACTATAATGTATCTCTTCTGAGTAGTAGACGATGGGGTGATAGGACCCACAAAGTCAATGCCCCACTTCTCAAATGGAAAGATAGCCATGATAGGCGTAAGTGGCCGTTTCCTATTCTCTCTGCTTGTCATGTCTTTGACAGGTATCACATCCCTTAACGTACTCAAAGGAATCTTGGAAGATGGACGGCCACCAATATCCAACTCTTAAAGCTTTCTGCGCCATCAACCGTCCAGTGAAGTGCCCTCCACACACAGAGTCATGGCACTCTTCCAAGATGAAAGGAACCTCGTCAGGCATCACACATCAGCAATAGATATCATCAACACCCTGCCGATATAGTGTTCCTACGATCAAGAAAAACTTCAAAGCCTGTTGTTTGATTTTTCTCTTTTTAGATTTTGATAAACCAGCTCCAGTCTCTCCTGTTGATAGATAATGCGTGATAGCAGCATAGCAAGATGGGATAGAAGTTGTATCAATTTTAAACATTTCTTCAATATCACTTCCTGCAGCCAAAGTCTCTTTCGGCTCCCCGAAATCCACAAGGCATTCCACAATACCTTGCAACCTCGGTGGCTTACTCTTAATCTCATAATCAAACTCCTGCAAAGTGATTAACCACTTTGCTAAACGATCAGGCGGTTGCATCTTGTTCATAAGCAATCTAAGCCCTTCCGCCTTCGTATAGAAAACTACCTTCTCATAGAGGATGTAGTGCCTGAATTTCTTAGTCGCAAAGACCATCGCAAGACACAACTTCTCCATGTAAGTGTAGTTAATTTCTGATATGCCCAATTTTCGACTAGCAAAAGCTATCGGATGATACCACTTTTCCTCCCAGATTTGGGCTAAACAGCAGAGCTGATACTATGCATGGTGGCCGCTGAAAATATGTAAAATACCTCGCCTCTTTTAGGTGCTTTTAAAACAGGTGCTTTTACTAGATCTTGTTTCACATCCTCAAAAACCTTACAAGGATCGCTCCATACAAATAGACAGCTAAAGGATAATAAGTTCGTTAATGGCAGCGTCCTTTCTGCCAAGGCATTTATAAACCTCCGATAGTACCCTATCAATGACAGAAAGCTATGTACCTCTTTCGGAGTGCGTGGTGGACTCATAACGACTATAACCTTGATCTTTTCAGGGTCAGTTGCGATCCCTATTGAACTGACCACATGGCCTAGCAATAGCCCATAAGGCACTCCAAAGACATACTTTCATGGGTTAAGAGTAATACAAAATTGTTTGCAGCGCTCAAAGCACTTTCTTAAAATAATCAACATCCTTTCCCTTACAGTGGTGGCTGCCCCCAGGTCATCGATAAATACTTTCAACTCATGTAGGGAGATGTCACCAAAGGTCTTGTCTGCTGTTTGTTGCCATGATCGAGGTGCATTGAATAATCCAAAGGACATCACATGGTACGCAAAAGTACCAAAGACAGTAATAAAAGTTATTTTCAACTTGTCCTCTTCTGCAATTGCCATCTGGTTGTATCCTGCAAAGCAATCCATAAACGAATATATTTCCCTACCCGCTAGTTGATCCAAAATCTGGTCAATAAATGGCAACGGGTAGTAATCCTTAACCGTCTGCTTATTCAGCTCTCTAAAATCTACACATAGTCGGATCTGGTTATTTTTCTTCTTCCTGATGACAACTGGTGAACACCATTCTGTGTGCTATACAGGAAAGATTAAACCAGCTTTTCGTAACTTCTGTAACTTCTCAAACAACTCGTCCCTCAATTCAAAAGGCATATGCCTTACCTTTTGACGCACAGGACAACTGCCTTCTTTTACAGGAATAGTATGCACAGCCGGGCTAGGAGGAATGCCTTTCAGCTCATCATAACTCCAAGCAAAGATGTTGCGGAATTCTTGAATCAAGGACACATAGTTCTCCCTTTCTACTGAACTGAGTATGGAACCTAATTTAATTGGTCGCGAATCATTCGGCGTGCCAAGATCCAACTCAATTACATCTACATCTCTTATCCTATCTTGCGGCTCTATCGGCTCATTTAGGGTTATCTGATAAATATCCTCTGTAGTGGACCCCTCTTTAGATTCATCGCTAGATGATGTCTCACTACCAGAGATGGATCATTTGTTGTCTCTAATTCAGTAGAGGATAAATGAGCTCTCTCACTCAGAGGAGACTCAAGGTAAGCATTGACTATTACTCGATTAGCACCTCTACCTAGAACCACTCGACCGATAGGTATATCGACTTGACAGTCTGTTCGTAAGATCCAAGGCCTGCCTAGCAAGACTCGATAGCTAGGACCTCCTGCAAATCTTATCACCTTAAAGTCTAAGAAGTATTCTACACTTGCAACTGTAACATGGAATTTAGTAACGCAACCTTCTGGTTGCCTTAGACTATCATCGGCCATTCTAAGAAGGGTGGAGCTATCTTTTTGGATGCCTAGACCCAACCTCTCCATCAACTCTGAACTCATGATATTGACGGAGGACCTAGTGTCTACGATGGCATGCTCTACTAATATTCCATCCACATATGTTGGAACCCTAGGGCAATTCTTTTTAGCATGATCAAATCAATCTTTCGCTACTCGTGCTATGCCCAAAGGTTCTACAATATACCCAATACGCAGGATCTTCTTGAATTCCTTGCATACTCTTGGAGATAATTTAATCAACTGTAAGAGGTTTATATCTGGTTTGACTTCGCAAAGAGAAATTGCTAAATCAAAATCATGATAGGTAGCCAAAGCTCTCTTTTCTCACCAAACCATTCTCTCTTTTGGTCTCGGGACCGGCTTTGGTGCTTCTTTTTTAGCTCTTGCCTTCTTTCTTGGTACTTCCTCATCCTTCTTAGGATCGACTTTTTTGTCAACAGGCCTTAGAGGTCCACCTTCCACGCCAAGATTCAAGACTTCCGTCCTCTTATCCCCTTGCTTAGGGTTTCCCTCAACCGGTTTTGCATTATCTTTATCACCCTCTCTAGCCTTTTGGCCTCTTGTCACGGCTCGTAGGTTAGAGGTTTCAGTGCCATTGACGCGTACAGCCTCAATAAGGCTGACTCCATTGCCTTGTGGCAACTCTTCGATAGTGGTCTTTCCCCTTCGCAATATTTGTCTTGGTCCATCATTTTGCTGGAGGTTATTACCTTGCGCTCTATGATTAACTAACCTGGATGTTTACTTCCTTGTTGGAGGGAACTAATCTTACTCCAATAGGTAGCGGCTAAGTGGCTTGACTTCCCACAAATGTCACATTTAACATTTGGACAGTTTCTAGGGAAATGTTGTCCGCCACACCACTTACAACTGAATCTTGAGGATCCACCCTCTTCAAGGCGTCGACTCCCTATCAGATTCTGCTGCTTCTTCAGGAAATTGATGTCAACAGCTATTTGCCGATATTTTTTAGAAATCATGTCAGTATAGTGCTTCATCATATCCTTAACTTCGCTAAGGACATTAGAGCCACTCGACTCATAGCCTTGATCGTCTATCCGTCGTTCCATTGGCCTAACAATTTGATTGGACATTGGTTGTTGACTCACAGGAACAACATTAGGGTTCGAAACTTGGCTTCCAACATTTGGTGGAGCCAACTGACTAGCCATAGGCATAGTCACATTGGGAGGAGCTGGCAACAAAGGTACATTTTGAACCATACTTCCTCTCCCATCAGGGTTATTCATAGGCATCCCTTGGCTTCCATTCATCAATAGTAAATTGCCTCCAGGTACTAGACCCGCATTAAGATTTATTCGAGAGGAGTATGTCGTTTGTAATCGTGACTCTACTCCTTCTGCCCGCATGATGGCGGTGTCTATATCAGCCAAAGCCACACTGCTCAATTGTACCTGAATATTGAAATCCAATCCATGCAAGAAGCAATTGGGAAGCCGACGGAATTGCAATAGGAATGTAAGTTTGTAACTTACGAAACATTCTTTAAGCTTCTTGGCATAGGCTTTCACATTCTCATGGGGATCTTGGCGTGTTACATTCAAAACACGCAACCAGTATTGGCCACCTCTTTCAGGGGCATATTCTCCTCGGAAAGCTACGTAAAATTGGTCGATTGTGGTTATGGTTCCAGTCTCTATGCTATGATACCATACTGTAGCCCTTCCTTTTAACGTCATGTTAAAGAACATCATAAGATGTCCCTCATCTGGGATGTGGTAATTAAACATTAATCTTTGGAATTCACATATGTGAAACTCCACATCTTCTTCAGCTAGCCCATTAAAAATGGGCAAAGGAACTCCTAAAGCTGGCAGATTCAACGTCCCTCTACAGGAATTGCAATGGGTTGTGCCATGATGACAATCGGATTGACAATGGGAGTTTGGACTGATGGGATCACACCCCCACTTGAAGTGGGTTGAATTTGTGGAAGAGAGGAAGAACTTGCGCTTCCTCCTGCACCTAAAAGACTATGTGCAGCAGTTGGGTTACTAAGACCACTGCCTTTTATGCGTATCAGGCTACTCCTTTGAGGAGAATAGCGACTTACAATCTCCAACCGCTGTCTAGCCCTCTCAGCACGTTCTGCTTTTTGTATTTCGGCTTGATGGTCCTTGTCAGAGGGCATAAACCAACTTTTTGGTCCCTTAAAACCCCAGATTCGGGAACCACCACTTGTTAGCAGCTCCCGGGAGATGCACCATTGATGGGACCTCAAATGGGCCGGCATTGGCTATGGCACTAGCTGGACCTCATGCTCATAACAGACAAACACACCCTCACAGACTCGCGGACCAGGAGCGTCTATCTGCTGCTAAAGCACGAATTGTCCTAAAGCCTAATCTATGCATTTATAGTTTTATAGTCCAACGTTTCCCTTTCTATAAACTCCACAGAGGGAGAACCCTTACATATTGGCAACAAATACCACGATAATCACATACATGGGAGGCAAACTCTCGGTGGAATCACCGCGGCCCCACTGCAGCTCTCCTACATCGTAGGGATTAGCCCTTTGATGTGCTGCTCAACATATAAAACAAACAAACAAACTCCACTCTTTCATTTCGAAAGTATTCCAGGAGATACCATGTGCCCTTACCAAATAATCCCCAAGAAACGAACGTCTATCCTACGGCTTAGGATGCCTTTCCACACTCAAGCGTGGGTCATTGTCATTGAAAACATGTGCTATGCATCCAAGTTTTTTATTCTGACACCATGGTTGACATGCACATGCAAAGGTGGATGATCCTAAAGTGCTCAAACATAATTTTCAATGAGAAACGTGCTGTGCACAACTAGGCTTTCCAATGCTCCTTCACTAACTCGTTGCAGCGATGCAAGGATAGCACCGAGACAACACTCGTGCTACTATCCTCTTAATTAAAATACATCAAACTCTATGTCATGATATGCATAAGAAAATCAGCAACAATCAGCACGCAAAACACACCATTCAAACATCCCAACCCCCTACGTTTAAGTATTGCTTTCATTGCATAGGTGTAGAGGTTCATTTTGTCATGTTTTGATGTATAAAAAGCAATAAATCACAAACTTTGACTAGGAGATAGGGCAAACTGAGACTGAACCTCATACTTTGACACTACCATACATCCACAAACAATCATTATATTTTTCCTTATTTTTCCAAGACGTATTTCTATTTTTCTCCTTATTTTTTTCATTTTCTTGATTTACTTGGCAATAAAATATGCTATTTTTTTATTTTTCTTGTTCCAATCACTTCAACATACAATTACTCAATTTTTTTCCATTTTCCCCCCATGGGAACACCTTTTACCCACCCGAAACGGAAAAACTACAATTTTACCACTTAAAGACCACATTTCAGGTTTACGGGAATTAAATAAAGCACGTAAATCATTTCAAAATAATTTTTTTAAAAATAAAAAACAATTATTCATGATGCAACCAGCACACAAACAAATTTTCATCCAATAAGAACATAATTATCATCATAAACTATAAAAAATCCTTCATTTTCTTCATAAAAATGGTCATACCGTGTTTTTTCGAAACCCAAGACGCCTTCAATGACTGCATAACCAGTAGGACGGAGCCTCCATTTCTCTCAATCCAATGATGTACATCAATCTTCAGCATCTCCATCAATCTCCATCACCAGTTCCTTCATTCTCCCTCCCGGTTCCTCCTTAAAGATGATGCACATGAACAGCCCATAGAGGGAAGAGAGAGGGAGGATCAAGGTCCCCTTCCAAGCTAGATCCATCTTGGAAATGTTGATGATAGGCTAGTGAATGTAGTCCCGTTGCTTATCATGAAGGGACCTAAGAGGAGAGAGAATATTGTAGGAAAGAGAGAAGAAGAGTGCAAAGGTGAGAGAAATTCTAGATGAGGAGAGAAAAAAAAAACTAAAAAATGACGGCCCCTTAAGAAGCCCCCACATAAGTAGGCAAGATGACTATAAATGAAGTCGTTGTGTTAACTAAGGATTGGAAGTGGAGATAGATGCCTCCTTTACCCTCAAATTATCAACATAAAAGTCATTCTATCATTCCTTTATGTAGTCCAACCATTAGCCTATCTAAGAGTCTCCCTTAACTTACTTGCAATCTCTTAAATATTGCTACTTAACCCTTCATTTTGAACTACAACCCTTAGCATGTTAACTCTAATGTTCTCAACATTTTAACTAGAGAAAGATATCATTTAAAAACTCTTAATTCACCCTTAACTTTTGCTAATACTTCAATACAGTGATTAATATTAACTAATCATTACTTCTATCCTGAACATACCATTTTACAAAGGAAGTACAAGAAAATGAACTCTATTATCCATGAAATTTCAACAAAAAACTCCAAACATAAAATAAACTATAGTCCCTTTTCATTTCTCCCACTAAATCCTTTATTATAAGAAGTTATTAATTTTTATCTATTACTACTATATATATATATATATATATATATATATATATATATATATATATGAGCATAAAAAATCAATCCCTATTGATTAGATGTTTCTCATAATAAATGTAGTTTGTGTACCATTCTTCATCAATAAATTCTTTCATGTCAAATTTAAATATTCACTAATTACTTCCTAAAAACACACAAAAATTGCCATTTTTACCCTTAAAATTTATGTAAATATAATTTCAAAGATCCATATGAGCTAAGAATTGATAATACAATCCATCAATATCTATTTTAACTTTATTTTTTGGTTTCATCCTAATCACTCATTAATATTCTTAATTTTTACTAAGTATGATTAAAAACTATATTCTTGTCACTAAAATGCATAAATCTCTAAGTATAGATTCATCTCCAGAGGATGACATGTCATTCCTAGTTCATTTGAATGTGTTTTAACTTTTTTTCAATTCATTTCTCATTAATGTTATCCATAATTCTTAATTTTTCTTAAATATGGTCTAAAAATACAATTTTTAGCCTATTTCCTATCATTTCAATGCATCCAATGCAAGGACTCAAATTCTTTCCATTCATTTGACACCCAAAGATCAAAAACTTAATACATTCAACCATAAATCATTCAATGTATACATCTTTCATTCAAACTTTGACGGAAATAGATATACCCAATTAAGAAGATAATAGAAGATCTTCAACCGTATTTGGGGGTGTTATTGCTTGCTCCTCCTCTTCCTTCATGCTAAAAAATCTTCAACTCTGCTAATCTCCCACATTTTTCACTAATATGCACTAATCTTCCCTTAATCCCATTGAAATTTCCTCTCTACACTCAAGAATGCTCTCCAAGAATGGTATGAGGATGGAGGAGATAAAACAGATTATCATTTGCAGCCAAATCATACTAAAACCGTGTCCAAAATTTGCAACAAACTCATCAACATACTCATGAATTTTGGTGCCTTGTTTTCTTGTTATTCTCACTCTTTCTTCAACTCCTCCTTCACATGACATCCCACCCTCAACTTCTTAAATAACCCCTTTTCAAATTTGAAGGTTTTTCCACTTGAATCGGATTCTTTTGACACCTTTCCACATCTTTGGACTTATTTTGTCCTCCCCAGCCAATGCCTTCTTGACCCAAACTCCATGTATACATGCTAAATTATACCCACATTTCTTCCGGTCTCGAAGATGTCTACAAATTTTTACTAAAAATCCTCCCCCGTATATCTGACTTCGATCACTTATTATTTTTCCACTCCCTAATTTCTTTGTCTAAAATATCGCAACTCTCTACTTCTAATTCCACCTCAGCACACAGCCCAAATACGGCTTACGATATTTTTAAATTAAATTTTCATGAAAAATAGTGCGTAATATAGAGTCAAAGCCCTTCACTTTGCATGAAAAGTAGTGTAAAAAAAGCTAAAAATAAGCAGTTATCGTTCTGCTCTCACCAGCTTTAGTGAGCTCCCACGAACTAACAAATAGATAACCATTTCAATCATTAAGAATGATGACAATAACTTCATCATCCATCCAGCCAACTGAGTTGAAAAAAAAAAGTACTCTCCCCCTCCAAGCCGCGAGCATCCCCATGAGCACAGCTGCATCAAAAACCATCCTTCAAGGAACACAAAGGAAACCAATATATTCCCACAAATATTCTACGTTTAAGAACTAACTTAATGTGGCGATAAAACTAGCTCAGGAACCCCTCGGTCCACTGGTGTGCATAACATTGCAATTTCCAAGCAAGATCAATCCAACAAAAAAGAAAACCATAAGAGCTGCTAAGAAACAAAAAACCTCTCAAAGCAAAGAAATTCTACGCTACTCTCCTTCTAGATATCCATGACAAAGACATCACTAGACCTCAGCAAAACTAATGTAGGACTCTCCACAAGATGGAGTCTCTAGGATAGAACTACTAACCCTCCATGAAATAAGAGACAATGTGTCTAACTACTAATTGGTTACAATATATAATATAATTATTATTACACCTCTATCTCCTTTTATCAAAGGTTTGCTTTTTTTTTTAAAGACTTGTTTTCAGCCATGCTCAAAAGGTCCCACCCCAAAGAGATGCAAGGCATCGAATGCAGGGCATCCCTCAAGGAAATCCCTACATCCACAAGAACCTCAGAGGTGATGGATATCTTCTTTTGAGAGTTTTTTTTTCTTTGTTTCTTTCTTTTCGTAGCTTGTTTTTTTTTTCTCAAGTCTTGAGTTTGTTGGGTTAAGTATATTTTGGGTTTTTTTTAAATAGTACTTACGTGGTCACTATTCAACATTGAGCCTACAAACATTTTAGCTCAACAATCCTCCTTTAATTAGGAGAGCTATACTAACCAGTCCACTGACATCTAGGCTAATCTCACAAGGCTTAATAGAAGTAACTTCATATCACAGGCAAACCAATCGAAATTTCACAAAGAGATGGTTTGCTACTCAACAAATCCAAGCAAGAAATGAAACAAATCCATAGGGGATATACTCTAGTGAGTTTCTAATCAGTCAATTCAAATAGGAAAAGATGGAGTCTGAGGAACCCCCTCCCCTCTCTTTAGAACTTAACACTTGTAAGTATAGCATTCTTATCATAACAAATTGAAACTACTAAAAAGAGAAAGTGTAGAAATAAAAAATTCAAAATAAAATAAGGTAAGGAAACACCTGGTAATAGTGCATTGTAACTTCATGGTTCCCAGAGCCAATTGAAAAGAAAACCTACACTGAAAGGTAAACTCAAACATGCATGTCTAACTACCTAACTAAGTGAAAGTTAACTAAGCTAATGTGTGAAAAACTGAAAAACTGAGGAAACCTTACATTAAAAGTGAATCATTTTCAAAAAAAAAAATTGTTGTTATTAGTTTTTTTCAAAATTCATGTAAATTAGAACACAAACTAATGAAACTAAGAAAACAAAAATCATCACGGTCCCATAAATCCTCTAAAACAAACAATAAACGTAATCCAAAATCATCTAAACTGTCAACATCAAACCCATCAGGCAAATCACAACATGCAGGATGATCCTGAAGTTGTAGAAGTTGGTCTATTCAGTGACCATGTCACTATGAATCTGGTCTTCATCTTCCAACCTCTATAGCAACCATGCTCTAGATCTATGACCTTTAACATGATATCAGAGCTCAATCGAGCATGGCTCAACTCTCCTCTCACTCCCCTCAACTCTGCTCAACCTTAGGTCAGCTCAATTTGAATGCATGACTTCAGTCCTCACTTGAATCTCACACTCACTGTTTGGCAGCCATAGCCAGACTGACCTGCAATTCTTGGAGTTCTTGGATCTCCCCAACCTATCTCAACTAGCTTTCTTCTAGAGATTGTTCCCTTGCTTAGGGAACATTATTGGATCACATCAAAGGATGTCATTACATGATCCTTGCTCCAGCATTTTGAAAAAACCTAGCTTGCTAAATTCTGCACTTGTCATTGGTCGTACTGTCAATTCAACTCTTGCACGATGTGGCTCACTCTGTAGCTATAGGGCTTTCAAAGCTCCATATCCAAGCTCTCTCCCCATAAAATATTTTCAAGAAATTATTCTCCTACAAGCTGCAACAAACAAAAAACCAGTTAGCCAAAAAAACCCTAAACCAGAGACTCCATAGCCTTGAATTTCAAGCTCAAAATTTCTTCATTTTTTCATCCTTCTTAGTCAATTGGAGCTTTTGTCATTTAGTTAGACAATGAAACACGCAAAGTAGGAACTTCCAACTCAATAGGAAATATAGCCTCAGTCCCATAAACCAAATAAAAGTGTGTGTTGGTAGTTGTCACCTTGTAGGCGGGTTCGATATGCCCAAAGTGCCTCTAACAATCGCTCATCCCAATCACGTCTAATCTTGGCAGCTTTCTTGGTTAAAACTATCGTCACAATATGATTAGTAACTTTGATAGCACCGTTGGCATGAGGATAATAAGGAGTATACTTTTGATGTTTAATTTATAAATATCCATCAATTTTAAAATTAAATTATTCAAAAAATGAGATCCACAATCACTAACCAATTCTAGTGGATAGCCAAAGTGAGTAATAACATTTTCATAAAGAAATAAAGTGACATCCTTGCCCCAATCAATCTTGAGTGCTTTCAATTCCATCCATTTAGTTACATAATTAGTACATACCAAAATATACCTGTTATAATGATATTGTGTAGGTGGATCAAATCGACTGACAAAATCGATACCCCACTTCTCAAAAGGTACAAGGGCTAATATGGGGGTTAATGGCATTGTAGAGCATTTAGTCGGTCTCCTAGTATGTTGACATTTATCGCACTTCCTATAATGTTTATATGCATCCTTATATAATGTTGGCCACCAATAACTAGCAAAAAGCACTTTCTTCACTATCAAATCTCCTGCAAAATGGCCACCACAAGGTTCATCATGTAACCTAGTTAAAATCCGTGGTACCTCATATTCTCGAACACATCTTTGATAAATTGTCTCATAAGGAAAATGCTTATATAGATAGCTTGACATCAAAATATAGGACCATGAGACTGCAATAAAATACGACGGTGTTCATGCTTTATTTTAGTTGGTGGATATTTAGCCGTGCTAAGAGAATTAGTGATATCAACATACCACAATATTTTGATAGAAACTTCAAACAATTGAGCATCAAGTAGGTCATCATCTACACCCTTCTCAATATCATCAGTAATTAATCGAGACATATGGTCTACAAGAACATGTGATTGGTCGACACATGTAATTACTTCAAAATCAAACTCTTGAAAAAGCAAGATCCATCTCGTAACTCAGCCACTAATTTTGGGTTTATTTAACAAATACTTTAGTGCTTCGTGATCCACCTAGAAGATAAACTTGTTGCCCAACAAATAATGTTGAAACTTAGTAATGGCGAACACCATCAATAAGCACTCTTTCTCAGTTGTGGTATAATTTTTCTCCACATCATTTAAGTTTCGTCTAGCATAATAAATCAGATGATCTATGTTCTTATCGTTTGCTTGACACAGAACAACTCCCATTGCATCCATAGAAGCATAATCATGGATATGAAACTCTTTAGTCCAATCAAGTGAACCAACTTAGCTTTTAATTTCTCAAATGCAACTTGGCATGTTGAATCCCAATCATAAGGGTTATTCTTTTTAAGTAAGGCTATTAGAGGCGAAGCTATTGTTGCAAATGACTAAATAAAGCATTGATACAAAATTAGATGACCAAGAAACCCTTGTAATCGCTTCAAAGTTTGGAGTAAAGGTGAATCAACGATTTTTTGTCCTTTTTCCATATCCATTGCAATACATCACCTGAAACTACATGGACTATGCCATGTGGTACTCCAAAAACACACTTCTAGGGGTTTAAAGAAACACATGTACTCTCACAACATTGGAACACCTCTTCTAAACGAGCAACCATATTATCCTCATCACCATGCACACAATAGTCATCTAAGAATACTTCCATCCATTTAATAAGAAAAATTTGAAAGATTGCCATCATTGCTCTCTAAAAAGTAGCTAGTGTGTTACAAACCAAATGGCATTATCTTATAGGCAAAGGTCCCCTACTCTATAGTGAAAGTAGTTTTGGGCTAATCTTCGAGGTTGATTAGAATTCGATTATAGCCACTAAATCCATCCATAAAGGAATACAATTGGTTTTCGGCCACACGATCCAACAATTGATTCGAAAAGGGCAAAGAAAAATGATCTTTATGAGTGTGCTTATTCAATGCTCGATAATCCACACATATACGAATTTTATTGGAGTTTTTTCTTAGGAACAATGACTATAGGTGAAACCGAGTCATTGTATGCAATGGGATAGGTAAAGGCCACATCTAACAACTTAGTAATTTCCACATGCACTTTGTCCAAATAATTAGGATTTGTGCACCGTTGATGCTTGCATATAGGTCTAACACTAGGTTCAATATCAATGTAATGTTGACACAATTTAGGTTCATGCCTTTCAAATCTGCATAGATCCATGCGAACACATGAGAATATTTCTTCTGTACATTCTGTAACTTCTCCAAAGCTAAACCTTGTTATTGACTACCCAATAGTAAAAACTTGTTAGGAACCACTTCAAAATGTGTCATTTCAATTTTTGAATTACACACATAAGCTGTCTAGACCCTATTAGGTTTGATCATTGGTACATCAGTGGATTGCATCATGGGTACATGACATAATCGATTACCCCCTCCCATATTTTTCCCATCATTACTTTTAGATGGTGGATCGTGAGATGGTGATTCACAAGATGTTTGATGCACAACTAATGCACTAGAAGGCTCCTCTAGTGGAGAAAACTCAATGATCTCAACCATATAATGATCTAACACATCTTTCTTCCCCATTAATGCTTACAAATTTGTTGATCAATACCCTATACTTTTGTTTTTATTCTTACTTCAGTCATGAAAATCTTGGTGATAACGTCGCAAAATTTGATTACGAAACTCAAGGCATTGTTAATCCTGAAAAGTCCACTTCAATCTCTTACGCTTTAGCTTAAGTGTTAAGTGAAGATTTTCATTTTCTTCTCCTTGTATGCAATAGCCTAAATAATGAATGATTCTCTTTAGCTTTGTGAAATTTGTTGGAGCCACTAGTTCATGCATGAGAGATGTGGTTCAATCCCATCACCATAAACAATAAAGTCCATAAACTTTTCGGCGGGATGTGGTAAAATCCTTTTCTTGCCACAATCATCACTTATGTGTGAGGATAAATTTCCTATCCTAGATGTCAAAGGCACTCCCCATTTAGGATGATCTATTCAATGTAGCTAATGATAGAGCCAAGGGACATTTGTAGCCCCCTGTCCCCTAACAGTAGACACTAGGACTCTTTCACCCTTTATCTTTGAAGAAAAATTGTTACTAGATGTTGAGCTTGCTCTTGCTTGCAAAACACTGATGGTCGCATCCCTCATAGTTAATTGTTCCATCAATTGAAATTGTACTTGCTCCATATGTCACTTCTCTTGTAACACTTGCTCGGAAAAATTCTTAGTTTGACTTACAATATCTTCTAAATGATTTATCTCCTCCCTGTAATATAACTATAAAGATTGAGCCAATTTCTTATTCTTTAATGCTTCACACTCTACATTAGCTTTATCTATTTGTAGTTGAGTGATTTTATTCAACAGTAGTTGAATGATATCGCTATCATCTGCTACCTCAACTTTATTACATAAAATTGCATGCTCCAATGCATCCATTGAGTAAGACACATTTTCTTGAGGCATCTCCATGGCTTTATTGTGATAATCCAACTCATCCCTGCACTTCTCTTCCCAATCTATCATGGTAACATAATAGGAGACAACTCCACCATTAGGAGAATCATCGTCATCTTCTTTACAAGATAGAGACTGGAAAGACCTACAACTCCTATTACTGTGGGATTCTCGTATTCTTTCTCTCCAATAATGGAAGTAGAACTGTTGAATAGACAAAGGCAATTGATCAAACCCAAATGGAATCTTGTCCGTCTTTAGAGGAGTAAATGAAATGCGTAGGTTCTCTATTTCCATTTCATTAACCTCCAACATTGTTGTAAAATATTCAATATTCAACAGTTATTTCATCACATGTCTCCTCTATTCCATCCTCTAATTCTTCTTCTTGCGTAATGGCTTGAGAATTAAACTCAAAGAACAAAACTTGGAAATGATTGTGCTCTTGTATTCCACTAACATTTGGTCTTGGGTTCTCCCTCACTAAGCTTCTAACATCTAAACTACTAATCTCCCATTTGTCTCCAGCACTCTCCTCGTTCACAAAAACTGCCAATAGATCAGATAAACCACTATCAGAGGTGGTCAACTAGTTAGCTATATCACTATCACTATCATCTTTTGAAGAATAGTGCATAGAAAATTCCCCCATTCCCAAGGGTTTTGCCACATTCTTTTGGTGCACCATATTAACTGTTGTTTTATCCCTACTAACAAGGCGCGATGACACAAATCTCTATATAACCAAGCATAATTTTTCTTAGTCTTTCTGAGCACTCATTGAATTCATCCTCTATTCTAGGGGCTTCAGACCAATTCGTATTTGTACTCTCCTCCACAGATTCATGCAAAAACTACCTAGCCACAACTCTCAACTGTACCCTATCATGCTTGGGTCCTATTGTTATAATTCCTTTGTGCTAGCTTTGGTCGCATCAAGATTGCAACAACCAAGGTCTACCCAAAAGAAATGGATATGAAGTAGCTCCTTGGATAGGCCACACTGCCAAAAAACTAATGCTAAAGTCCAAACCTGCAATCACAATTAGAATTTGATGTAAGAGACCTAAAGGCGTCACTTTTTGTTGATCAGCTAAACATAGAACAATACTTGTAATCTCCTTCTTATCATTCAACCCTAATTTAGGCATCATCTCTTCCATCATTAAATTCATTATTGCTTCACCATCCAGTTGAGCCCCGAAATCATGTGCTTCATCACCTCCATATCTACCACTGAAGCCCCTGGATCCAAGAATAAATCCACTATTCTTATAGATCGAACATATGTATTTGTATTATCGCCTCTTGTATGTGGCAAGACAGTCATAGGATTGCTCCTTTTAACCCTTGACCATTCTAATCTACAATACATCTCTCTTCTACAAGTACAAGCAATTTCAGGTAATTGTCTCAAATTAATAGACAAGTGTAAACTTTCCACCAATTCATCCCATACATGAAAATAATTTCCTCTATCCTTGTCATTATCTTTAGCTGCTTTCGATCCTCTCAGTCTTTGAGGAAATGGAGCCACTCCCTCTTTAATCTTTGGAGAACTTAAAGAAATAGGAAAAACGGGTTGATCTTCTGAATTAGGTGGCAAATCTGTCGCTTCCTTTTCTATATTATGATCTTTCAAGTGTTTTGGTAGAGGTTTCACCTGTTTTGAAGTCTTGGTCTTGACACTAATAGTTTCATTTAGCCCCAGACCCTATTTCTTCTCTAAAATAATTTCTGGATTTGATTGTGAACGCATGATTGCCCCAATCATTACATCTGAGTTAAAAGTAATCTATTTTTTCTTAATCGATCTCACCTCCAAGTCCTCTACGATTTCTACTAAGTTTGCCACCGAATCAGCAATGCCATTACCCTTTCCTTGGCTTTGTGAAGATGTACTTCCTCCTAGACAATCCTTTTCATAGTGACCCTCATGGTCACACTTGGCACACAAAGGGACATAATCCTCTCTCTTTTGCTCATTTGGGAAAAATCTAGCCACGTGTCTAGGTTGCTCACATTTCCAACAAACTACACTTGTTCTTGCATTATTATTCCTTCTGAAATTAGGATTTCTATATGGTGAAGGCCTCCTCTCATTCCTTTAATATCCTCCATGTCGTCCTTGATTCCTTGGCACAAGAGGTGTCCCCTTGGTGGCATGCCTCTTGGCATAAATGGCATGTTAGGGGGTCCTATCAGATAAGTCACATTTTGACTATCCATATAATTATAATTTGTCTGCATTTGGGCTGCTTGCTATTGTAGATGAGTTTGCTTAACCCAACATTGATCCTCCACATTATTGTTTCTCAAACAATACTTGCAAAACAAATTTCTTGGTTGATCAATAACCTTTCTACTTGGTGTGGGGCATTCTATTGCTAAATGACCAAAACCATGATATTTTCCACACCATGTATCAGACCTTGGTGGTGTGGGATTCCTTTGACCAGATACATGAGTTGATCATGTTGCACTAGCAGGCTGGCAAACATTATAAATCCCATTCGTATTAGGGTTTAGCTTAGCTAGAATCTCTTTCTTCATATATTTGCCAAGGATTTGGCTATCAATTCAACCACCTTAAACTCATTTAGACTCTCCACTATAGATGCAGTGACTGTTGATGGTGGTGGATATCTAGGTGGTACCAGATACGAATTTAATCCTGAGTATGGCATTGATGATGGTGTTATGCCTACATTTGTCATGTAAGCAAATTGAGGAGCTATCGGAGCTCCTGCATATGGAGTCTAGCTGCCATGGATGGTGACATACTTGAGGGAACTAATCCAAGGTTACTATATAATCCCTTTCTCCTCAACTATCTTAATTGTACTTCCTCCCACCATTGTGCTTCTGTCTTTGCATCTACTTTAAGGCTTATCCCTCACTATTTTCTACAATCCTTCAATAAATTTCTATTTTTGCATATCCTCTAAGGGAGCATTTTGTACCATCTTCTTAATTAATGTCTCCATCTTCTCAATGTAATGTTCAACAGTTTCTCCTGGGTTCTACGCTAGATAGTCAAATTCTATATGATCAATGGGAGTGTCGTTTGTCATATGTCCTACCGTTTCAGTGGAAACGTTATCAGAACCCACGAAATCATCACTGTTTTGACCCTCTTCTTTTGTATCTTCTTCTTTCTTCTCACTAGCAGTTGAACCCTTCTTTGAGCTACCCTTATTAGTACCACTTGTTTCCTCGAAGCTTCCTGCTTGGCTCTCCCAATTGTAATCTGACTCAGTTCCAATAGAAGACGTCTCTCTAGTGACTTTTCCAGTTTCTAATGATAAATTGAGCCCACCTTGCAAGGTATTTTGTAGCTCAATGTTCAATTTTTCTAAGTGATCCACTATTCACTCAGCTTTCTTTTCCAATCTTCTTCTTGCTCTCTTGTCTCGTGTGCTAACTTTTGGCTTTCACTCATTCACTTTGGTATGTGACGACTTCCTCTACTATGCACATCCTCCTTTCACTCTCTATTGTAAGAGCCCTTGTTTATGTAAACTTAACTTCCTAAGAATGTCAAATAGCTCCTTATCCTCAGCGCCATAGGGTATATCTTCATTGCACTTTTATACTAAACCTAAAATCTTAGCCACTTCCTTTGCTTCCATTGTATCAAATATTAATTTAGCACCCTTAGTTATTGTACCCATGGAGACACTTGATCCCAACTTATTCTCTTGAAGGCTTTGTATGCTTCTCTATAAAACCAATCATAATGCTATTGCATACTAATGGTATTGAGTTGGATTTCATCAACTAACTTAAAATGTGACGCTAATAACATGATCCCCCTTACTTCATTCCAAATGCATAGTTGCTCAACATCGACCCATAGTTGGGGTCAAAAGTATTTTGTGGCATCCACTAATTCAGTATCCCTTGCCTTATCTATGATAATTTGCTAAATATATTGGGGCAACTCAAGGAAGAAGCCTCATAAAAATGCTTCGTTGTAATAGTTCATCAGAGTCTCGTTTGCTTAGGTCGATAATTCTCTTGCTAAGAAAATAGGTGTAAAGTTCTAGTCCTAAGCTCTATAGCTTCTCCCCATCTCTCAAGGAAGACTCCTTATATATTTCTCCTACGATACTTATGGCGGTTTATTATGTATCCCCTTTTCGGGATCTTGAACTTTGGAAGAGTTTGTTTTCAAGTAATTGAAAGATCTTATAGATTTTCCCTCCTCGTTTCCATTCCTTTTTAATGTGTCATCTCTGCCTTACAATTTATTTCCTTTTAGTTTATACTTAAGTTAGTAAAATAGCCAAGTCCACCCCCTCTTCCCCTTAATTAACATGCTTCCCGCTCCTGGCAAATGCACCAAAATTGATGGCCCCCTAAGGAGCCCCCAGATAAGTAGACAAGATGATTATATGTGAAGGCATTGTGTTAACTAAGGATTGGAAGTGGAGATATATGCCTCCTTTACCCTCAAATTATCAACATAAAAGTCATTCTATCATTTCTTTATATAGTCACAACCATCAGCTTATCTACGAGTCTCCCTTAACTTACTTGCAATCTCTTAAATATTGCTACTTAACCCTTCATTTTGAACTACAACCCTTGGCGTGTTAACTCTAATGTTCTCAACATTTTAACTAGAGAAAGAACTCATTTAAGAACTCTTAATTCACCCTTAACTTTTGATAATATTTCAATACAACCATTAATATTAACTAATCATTACTTCTATCTTGAACATGGCATTTTACAAAGGAAGTATAAGAAAACGAACTCCATTATCCATGAATTTAAAACAAAAAACTCTAAACATAAAATAAGCTATAGTCCGTTTTCATTTCTCCCACTAAATCCTTCATTATCATAAGTTATTTTCAAAAAAATAAAAATATTTATAATAATTATATTTGAGCATAAAAAATAAATCCCTATTAATTAGATGTTTCCCATAATGAATGTAGCTTTTGTACCATTCTTCATCAATAAATCTTCCATTTGTCATTAATATTCACTAATTATGTCTTAATAACACTCAAAAACTGCTATTTTTATCCCTAGAAATTATATAATTCTAATTTCAAAGATCCATATGAGCTAAGAATTGATAGTACAATCCATCATGCCCACAGGATGGATGCTAGTCTAAATGAGGTCCCCAAATAATCCATTAACATCCTAGATCAAAAGGTATTCTAGCATAATAATTGTCCAAGAGAAGAGAATGGCCATCAACCACATACTCCAATCCACCTGTATCAAATGGACACAAGGAAGTATCCCCATAGTCAAGTCCATAATTACATCCATAATCTCTCGGATAATAAGAAAGGACAATGCTATCATCATCTTCATGTATACCCACATCATGTGTTACATCATCATCATATATATACCAATCATTATAATCATGATCAAGATACTCATTATCAAATGCATTTAATGGCTATTGTAAACCTTGATTAAGTGTAAAATAATGCTCAATAAGATCATCATAAGGTTGCTTCAAGACTCCAAAACCTTCAATATAACCATCTACATTTGTGAGTGCCTTATGTGATTCTTCGACTAATATGTCATTAGCTTGTACATATTGCTCTTCATTGTCACCTTCTTGTACATTGTCCTTTTCTTGTTCATCTTCTTGTTGATCATGTTGCTCATTATCCTCTTCTTGTTCTTCATCTTGCTCATTGCCCTCTTCTTCAACATTAGCACCTTGAAAAGAATTCAACATTATATTTGGTTGATCATGATGTTCAAATTGATTGGGATGTAGGATACCATGGTATTTATGAACTTGCTAATGATCAAAGCAAAAAGAGTACTGATAAGCATGTCCATTATCATCATGTACATAAGAACTAGGTTGTGGAATAATCAAGGAATGCTCACATGTATAATCATGACTATGCTATTGAATATATGGATGTTCATAAGCATAATAATGTTGCACATAATAGCCATATTGCCTGCCAAGATTCATTGGAATGATACTCTGTATTATGACATGATACATCAGATCTAGAAGCATTAACATGTTGTCCAAATGCACTTGCATACTGCTCATGTTCCTTTGCATTTTGTTGTCCATATTCATAAGATCCATCCAAATCATAGTGTGCACCATCAACATATACATGTTGGCCATAAGCATAAGCATCGAATGCATACTATCCATGAGAATACTCATCATGACCATAATACTCATCATGCTGTTGAAAATACTTAGGGTGATGAAAATCTGTACTTGATTGAAGTCTTGCTCTATCCTCTATGTCTCCCTTCATAAGAGAAACATATTTATCAATTAAAGCTCCAAGTTTATCAATGTTAGCCTGTGTTTGAAACCAACATTGAGAAATAGAGCTGGAGCTATTGATCTCAACTACCATTGTAATCAAGTTGATGCTACTATTTTTGTTGATGTCCTATTGGCTGATCTAACAAGTCTTTGCTTGATGCTTTGTACAATAAAAGTTGGACATAGGGCAGTGGCATGAACATTGACTATCTCTAGCCCCTTCTGCAACAAGGACAATCGGTCTCCTGCAACCTTGCAAGGGCTTTCTCCAAGAAAGAGCTACACTTCAAGCACCTATAAAAGAGCTCAAACCTGCACTTCCTTTTTTTTTTGTTCCCTTTATGCCTATAGTGATGCAAAGAGTAGGCATTTATCCATAAAATCAAAGATGAGGAAATTGTAAATCAACTACAAATTGTCCAATTCGCAACTTGTAGATTAGGCCTTCTTAAATGCTTGAAATGATGTCAAGACCTGAAGTTGTCAAGGAAGATTTGAGCTATAATTTCAAAGAGAGAGGCTGTGGGTTTTGGAAGACAACCCTTATGTCTCAAATATTCTTAGAAAGGAAGGCCTAAGATGTTTGCACATGGACTTCACATTCATGTAGTTGTTGTTTATCTATCTTTGTATTGGGTAAACCTGATGATTATCATATCATTGTTGGTAGTGACCTAATTGAAAATTGAAGAACCTCATGTACAAGCATCTCATAGATAGTGACTAGCCTTGTCAAAATGCAATTCTAATGTGAAGTATTAGCATGTTCCATCAACTACTATAGCAGTTGCTCCACTCGTATTACTTCTTTGCAACAATATCACTTCTTTGTAGCAATATCAAACAAAGATTTGCACCAATCTGATCTTTCAAGTAGTACTAACTTGAATGATGGTTTTGCTTTACCATCGACATGGCATGGTGAATCAAGCTTGCCATCAAACGAGGAGTGAGAGCTCCATTGATCTTCATTATAGCCCTCTGGTGCTTCAATTGCTGGACTATTTTTTATAGGTGTTTATCATTATGAAAATGCAACAAACACATATGAGGTCATCTTGAAGGATCACCCTACTGATGTAGAAGTTTGCAAAATGCTTGCACATATGCAACACCAGAGCAGATGTATCAAGGAGGTTGTAGGAGTGTTGAAAAAGCTAATAGATGACCACTCTACTTATTGTTGTTAATTTGCTAGCATACCTATACATGGAGAAGAACTTTAGTTTCGCTATTGCTTCAATTGAGCAAGCATGAAGATTTTATTGCTCAGGCCAGAGGCTTCCTATTGATCTTGCAGTACAAGCTGGAATATGCCATGCTCATCTTGGAAATCATGTTGGTGCTAAAGGCTATTTTGAGGCATTGGGAAAGGAGTAAGCATAGGAGTTTCCTAAATTATTGGCAATGCAAGTTGCTAATGTACACATGGAGTTGGACCAATTGCTTTGTAGTATTACACTATGCTAGATGGAATTCTATCATGCTAACCATAGCTAAAGATCAAGGATGCTTCACTTTTCCCATGCGAGATCCAAATTAGAAATTTCAATGTATGCTTGTGCTCTAGATGTTATCATGTGTTGGAATTAATAGCCATTTCTTTAGTTCCTTGAGATGCCCTCTCTGATTTTGAATGAAACCTTTGAAGAAATATTCCCTTGAAGATGCACTTTTTGATCTGAGATTCAATGTATCTCTCCCGATGATGACCACAAATTGCCCAAAGATGACCACAAATTGCAATGAACCTTTATCAATCCTTTGAGAGGTCATGCCAAATTTACTGGATGTTAATGATCATGGCTAAGAATTAAACCTAGTCTAAGAGAACACAAAAATTTATAAACCAATCCACCAATAGAACACGTTGACTCTAGTGTGTTACATTTCCTATTGCAAGTAAACATAAATGGAACCACCATAGAGAGTACAAAAGCTAATGAACCAATAACTTTCTTCCTATTGACAACAAAACCTTACTAATCTGGTGCTCCAAAGTCACACCAACTTGGCACTTTAGCAGCAACCCTTGTACTGTGTAAGAGACAACAGATACACACGGCCTAAGGACTGTCAACCCTACAAGTGTTACCAAAAATAATAAGTCCCTTAAGCCTATGAAAGAAGTGGATGTGGCCAACACCTTTGATGACTCTAGAGAGTGGCATCTAGATAGAATGATGCTTCATTCCAAGCGCATTGATAGTTGGAGGCTCTTCATTGAACATAATTACTAATGTAACAATGAATGATTTGGGTCTGCAAGGCATGCAACCTACTCATTGGCTCATTAGAATGGTTGATCAGAGTAGAATAAAGTCTTTAGGTATCCTTCCTTACATAAAGACAAAGATTATTGGATGACATACCTAGTAGTAAAGCCCAACTCTTATGGAACATCTTACCCTATGTTATTTGGAAGATCATGGTTGTTTGAAGCATGAGCAAGGATGGATTGATTTAAAGGAACCCTAGCCTTACGCAAGGGACCCAACAAAGTGGTATTGAAGCTCTATGGTCCATGGAAAGGCCATGGATCGATTTAAAAGGAACCCTAGCCTTAGGCAAGGGACCCAACAAAGTGGTACTGAAGCTCTATGGTCCGTAGAAAGGCCATGGATCCACCTCCATAGAAGTCTCATCTAACTCTTTGAATGAAGTACTAAGATGGAACATCAGCAAAAGAAGATGATGCCAAGTAAAGTTTTCCAAAGAAACCAGAAGCAATGATTCCTAACCATGGGCTATGAAAGCCATCTCTTGAAAGGTACAACATCATCGTCAATGGGTGAATACCTCCTACCGAAACCAGGAATGATTTCTAAAGTTACCTCAAACAACAAGATAGAGGAATGGATATGCTTCTCTCCCTGTTACATGGCCATAGCAAAGTCAAAGATAGAAGCAGAAGCAAAAAGAGAGAGTATGTTCTTCTCTTACAAAGCCCTTACAGAGGTAGAAACAGAGTCCGAAGAGGATGATGATGAAAGTAAAGGTGAAAATTATGAAAGCAAAGTGGAAAAAATATCCAACTAAAAGAGGATACTAATGAGGAGGAAGTCTTAGAGGCCACAAAAGCTGAAGATTCCATGGTCTTGGACGGAATGGCTGTGGTAACGTGTGCACTAGATGATGATGACACACCTTGCCAACAAGCACTAGTCTCGTAGCCCAAACATAGCTTAGATTGTCTTTGTTATGTGTCATTCTTGGATGGATCCTTAAAAGATGAGTTCTAGAATCAAGAAGTAATTAACTCTCAAACAAAATATGAAATAGCCTTTATAGCATTTCAGCATCCCAAAGATCCGATTGAGTCCCCAAGCTAGTTCTAGTGGAGCATCAAATAAGCACACCACTCCCTTGAAGGAGTTGGATCTGTACACAAAACCAATCCATGGGGCCTTCATTTGAGAAGTGGAAGGTGAAAATTTTTTGACTTTTATTGATGCAGATGGTATATAAAGACATCTAAAGGTGGACATCAATCTTCTAATAGAGGAGCGATTGATCCTTTATAACCTATTGGAGGAGAGTTTGGATGTTTTTGCTTGGTCTTACAATGAATTAAAGGGAATTTATCTCACTGTATGTCAACATCACATCAACTTGGAGCTAGATGCTAAGCTAGTATGACAGGGTCAAAGGCATATGAATCCTATTTATTCAACCCTAGCAAGATAGAGTTGTTGAAGCTCTTTGAAGTTGAATTTATCTACCTAGTGACCAGCCAGTGAATGGGTTTTGACCATCGTAGTTGCACCTAAGAAGAATGGAAAGTTGCAGATCTATGTGGACTTCAAAAAGCTGAATTCTAAAACAAAGAAATATCATTTTCCTATCTCCTTCATCGACCAACTATTAGACATTATGGTAGGCAAGTCATGAACTCTATTTCTTGTTGGATGGTTTTAGTGGATACAATCAAGTAAAAATTGCAGAAGAAGACTAGTCCAAAACAAAGTTCACCATAGAATGGGGGACCTATGCTTACAGGGTGATACCATTTGGGCTTTGTAATACCCTTGGTATCTTTCAATGAGTCATGTTCGCCACATTCCAAAATCACCTAGATGATTTCATTAAGGTATATTTAGATGATTTTTGTGTCTTGAATTCACTCTATAAGGATTGGGGACACTTGGAGCAATGCTTTGATTGATAGTGAGAGTATGGGATCTCCCTCAACCTGAAAAATGCATCTTTGGAGCCTCTTCGGGTGTTCTATTGGGGTACATTGTCTCTACACAAGGAATAGCAATAGACTCTACCAAGGTTGAGAAGATTGTAGGCCTAATTGCACCAACTAATCTAAAATATATTAGAGGATCTCTTGGCCATGTGGGATACTATAGGAGGTTCATCGCCCACTTTGTAACTAAGGCAATCCCCTTGCACAAGATCTTGAGGAAGAATGCATACTTTAACTTGATTGATGACTATAAAGAAGCCTTTAATACCTTGAAGTAGTGCCTCATTGGAGCACCTATCTTATAGCCTCCTGATTGGATGAAGGAGTTCCATGTGCACATTAATGCATCAATCAAAGGGCTAGGCACAGTTCTCTATCAAAAAGGCTCCTAAAAAATGGACCAACCAATTTATTGTGCAAGCTAAAAAGTCACTGATACAGAGAGGAACTATAATGTGAAAAATCTTGAGTGCTTGACAATGGTGTTCACCTTGGAGAATTTTTGACACTACCTGTTGTCAACACACTTCAAATTTTATGTGGATCATGAGGCTCTATGCTTCTTGATAAATAATAATGTCAAAGGTGGAATGATGAGATGGCTCCTTCTCTTTCAAGAGTCTGATTATCACTGGCTTTGGTAGCGCAGAGAGGGACTACTACCTATCCAGCAACTATAAAGCATTGTACTTGACTATCACCTTTTCATATATGATGAATGCAATATCATGATGCTTTCCTCTTTCAATTAGTGTCTTGGTCATTGTCAGTCTTATACACAAGATTGTGTTTATGAGTCCAAGTCTCAATCTTGGAACCTAATTCACTTGTGTAACAGGTCAAGTCTTTGTCTATGTCATCATGAGCTTAATCTTCATCTTCCATCCACCATAGCTTTTGCCTTTTGACATTTTAACATGGTATTAGAGCCCAGTTTGACATGGCCTAGCTCAACCCATCTCTTCTCTCTACTCTTCCACCTTCTCCTAACCTCAGGTTAGCTCATGGTTCCAATTCTCACTCTACCTTTAGTGAAGCTTCAATGGCTGCCATAGCCACACAAGACCTTGCTTACTTGGAGGAGTTGGATCTCCACTTATAGGCCATATCTCTCCAAGCTCTCTTCTAGGGAAACATTCTTGAACTCCCTACGCTCCTACCTGGCACAATATAGTGGGAAATTGGCCTCCTAGCTCCTCAACATTTCACAAATTTGAAGACACTGCTTGATTTGCGTTTGATTCCGTTCGTACTATTCACTGCACTGCGCGAATCTGTTGATGTTCATGGGGCAAATGATTCCTGCCTTGTAAGCTTACTCCCCACCAAACCATTCGTGCTATAGCTGTGTATATGAGCTGCACTGAATCAAAAATGAGTCGGGTCAAAACCCCAATTATAGAGACTCCATAGCCTATTGAGCTAAAGCTCAAGAATTTCTTCATTTTCTCTCTCGTGTCACTCAAATGCCACCCTGATTGCATTGAATCTAAAGATTTCAACAAAGATTTGGGATATTTTGAAGATTTTTTTTGAAGTCTTGAAGACCTCAAGCAATAGCATCAACACCAAAGCTTCTTTCTTTACTTCATTCTTCCTCCATTTGGCAAGACAAGTACTGTCACTCTGATCTAAGTATTTACTCACTATTCAGCAAGATTTTACGAGCAAGGAGGGGACTCGAGCAACAAGTTCATCAAGCAAAGGATCAACATCAACAATAAACATCAAAAGCTCAAATTTCCTAGTATCTCTTGATACTTACATAGTGCTTTTTGGCACTAGTATCTTTTGTATCTTTTGACACATTAAGTTTCAACTCTTTTATTGGCTAGAAAATCAGAGATTTGGAGCTGATTTTCAATGACAAACATGAATTTTTTCATGAAGATGCCATTCATAAAGAGAAGTGCAATCATTTTTACTCAATTGTACCATGTAGAAGATGTACTTGCTCTACTTGCAGGGAAAAATGGAGTTGTGAGCATTCAAGTGTCATCCATGTTTCCATTTGAAGAACTTGAAGATATGCCTACCACCTTAGAGATAGTGCAATCTTTTGAAGACATTTCTTCTAACTTGAAGACCATGCAAACCTTAGAGATTGTACCTTTGCTTGAGGGGGACCATAAAGAAAATAACTAGTTGACTAATGCAAGCAAAGTCCATGGAAATGACAACCATGAAGGAAATATCAATGCAAGCAAAGCGGTGGAAGAAAATAAGAAAAAGAAGAAGAAGAAAATCAACCATGAAGACACTGAAGCTGCAAGCAAAGTGAAGAACAAGTACAGGATCAAAAAGAGCAAGTTGGACTACATCGACAATGACAAGACGACTTGCAATGAACAAAAGATCTATGCCAAAAGAAATGCTGAAAATTGCAAGAGCCACCAGTCCTTAACTTATTTTTTTACTATACTTTTTAGCCTTGTAATGCCTAGCCCTAATGTTTTTGACATAAGCTTGTAAACCTCATGTGTTACCACGTTTATGGTGTGCCCACACTTTGTAGATGGTGCTCTCACTAAAGCCTCTACACACTTTTGTACTTTTTTGGTTGTGATTGAGGAGGGGTGTTGAGATGCTTGCAATCACGCCTAACTCAACCTCTTTGTATGAGGCAGTTTTGGGCTTAGGACATGCAGGTAAACTAAATCCCATAAGCACAGAGAGGGAAACCGTTACCTATCCAACAACTGTAAAGCATTGTACTTGACTATCACCTTTTCATATATGATGAATGCAATATCATGATGCTTTCCTCTTTCAGTTAGTGTCTTGGTCATTGTCAGTCTTATACACAAGATTGTGTTTATGAGTCCAGGTCTCAATCTTGGAACCTAATTCACTTGTGTAACAGGTCAAGTCTTTGTCTCTGTCATCATGAGATTAATCTTCATCTTCCATCCACCATAGCTTCTGCCATGCTCTAGATCCTGTGTCTTTTGACATTTTAACACTGCTTCTGCTTCTATCTCTGAATTTATTGTGGCCATGTAACAGGGAGAGCAGTATATCCATGCCTCTATCTTGTTGTTGGAGGTAATTTTAGAAATCATTGCTGGTTCCGGTAGGAGGTATTCGCCCATTGATGATGATGATGTACCTTTCAAGAGATGGCTTTCATAGACCATGGTTAGGAATTGTCCTTCTGGTTTCTTTGGAAAATTTTACTTGGCATCATCTTCTTTTGTTGTTGTTCTATCTGCTATGTCATTCAAAGAGTCAGATATGAGACTTCTATGGAGGTGGATCCATGGCCTTTCTACACGGACCATAGAGCTTCAGTACCGCTTTGTTAGGTCCCCTACCTAGGGCTAGGGTTTCTTTAAATCAATCCATGGCCTTTCCATGGACCATAGAGCTTCAGTACCACTTTGTTGGGTCCCTTGCCTAGGGCTAGGGTTCCTTTAAATCAATCCATCCTTGCTCATGCTTCAAACAACCATGGTCTTCCGAATAACAGAGGGTAAGATGTTCCATAAGAGTTGGGCTTTACTACTAGGCATGTCATCCAATAATCTCTACCAAAAATTGCAGTCTTTATGTAAGGAAAGATACCTAAAGACTCGATTCTACTCTGATCAACCAATCTAATGAGCCAATGAGTAGGTTCCATGCCTTGCAAACCCAAATCATTCATTATTACATTAGTCATTATGTTCAATGAAGAGCCTCCATCTATCAATGCACTTGGAATGAAGCATCCTTCTATCTAAATGCCAGTCTCTAGAGTCATCAAAGGTGTTGAGGCCACATCCACTTCTTTCATAGGCTCAAGGGACTTATTATTTTTGGTAACACTTGTAGGGTTGGCAATCCTTAGGCCATGTTTTTGCATGAGAATGCTCTTGAATCTCTTTCTGCAGTTGGCGAAATGTCAAATTAGGGTGGAAGGTATCCAAGTCCTTCACCAAATCATACTCTTTTATGAGATTCATGGCCTTCTCCAAATCATTCAAAAATAGGGCAATACCCACTTTTATTTTTCCTCTTTCTTTAAGCAAGGACTACATCACTACTTATTCTATTATTGGAGGTACATCCACCTCTTATGTATCCTAGTTCTCTAGTTTTGTGTCCTATACTGTCTCTATAACCTTCTATGGCATTAGGCTATTTTGCACTATATGGTCTTGTGGCTCTATTGGGAGCTTGAACTTGACATCTTTTGTAGGTGGAACATTCTCCTTTGGCATATTGGTTCTATTTTTCTGCCATGCATAGCTACATCTACCTCCAATTCTACTAGATTAGAGGCAAGCTCCCCATTCACCTATCCACGGCCAGTAGTGAATGGGTTTTGGCCATCGTAGTTGTACCTAAGAAGAATGGATAGTTGCGGATCTATGTGGACTTCCAAAAGCTGAATTCTAAAACAAAGAAATATCATTTTTCTATCTCCTTCAGTGACCAACTATTAGACATTATGGTAGGCAAGTCATGAACTCTATTTCTTGCTGGATGGTTTTAGTGGATACAATCAAGTAAAAATTGTAGAAGAAGACTAGTCCAAAACAATGTTCACAATAGAATGGGGGACCTATGCTTACAAGGTGATACCATTTGGGCTTTGTAATGCCCCTAGTATCTTCCAATGAGTCATGATGGCCACATTCCAAAATCACCTAGATGATTTCATTAAGGTATATTTAGATGATTTCTGTGTCTTGAATTCACTCTATAAGCATTGGGGATACTTGGCGCAATGCTTTGATTGATACCAAGAGTATGGGATCTCCCTCAACCTCGACAAATGCATCTTTGGAGCCTCTTCAGGCATTCTGTTGGGCCACATTCTCTGTACACAAGGAATAGCAACAGACTCTACCAAGGTTGAGAAGATTGTAGGCCTAATCACACCAACTAATCTAAAATATATTAGAGGATCTCTTGGCCATGTGGGATACTATAGAAGGTTCATTGCCCACTTTGTAACTAAGGCAATCCCCTTGCACAAGATCTTGAGGAAGAATGCATAGTTTAACTAGATCAATGATTGTGAAGAAGCCTTTAATACCTTGAAGTAGTGCCTCATCAGAGCACCTATCTTATAGCCTCTTGATTGGACAAAGGAGTCCCATGTGCACATTGATGCATCAATACAAGGGCTAGACATAGTTCTTTGTTAGAAAGGCTCCTAAAAAATGAACCAACCAAATTATTGTGCAAGCTAAAAAGTCACTGATAGAGAGAAGAACAATACTGTGACAAAGCTTGAGTGCTTAACAATGTTGTTCGCCTTGGAGAATTTTCGACACTACATGTTATCAACACACTTCAAGTTTTATATGGATCATGAGGCTCTGTGCTTCTTGATAAACAAGGAAAATGTCAAAGGTGGAATGATGAGATGGTTTAACATTGAGATTTTTGTTATTGATTAAAAAAGAAAAAAGAAAAAAAAGGTTATGGGAGGGAAGGAATTCGGTCCCTACCATAGCAACCTACTCTTGAGGAAAAGGTGAAAACACCCTCGGGTGTAAGAAGAAGATGAAAAAAAAAGCTATAGAAATTCCCTACCATAATAGGTCTCACTCCAAGAAAAGGTAGTAATACCCTTGCACAGCAAGCTAGCTATGGAAAATGTGGTAACACCTCAGAATCCAAACTAGCTGACTCATTAGTTGAACTCTCTAGAATGCAGTTTTGAAGCCACCTCCCTTGTTGTGCTATGTCTTATTATTTTGCAAAGCATTTGACTCCTCCAATAGACAAAAACGCCTACATCCAAACCAAGTTTTTGATACATCGGCTATTTCCTTGGGTACACCCCTTCATCGGAAAATATTATTTATTTTCATCAACAAGCTAAGCTAGTCTTCATCGATAACCCCTTGAGTGACATGAGTGTTCATCCTAACTGGATGGGGATATGAGTATGGGTTGTCCACTCTATTCATCAATAGAGCATGAGAAAGAGGGTGGGGTGAGTGATTAGTCCTTACCCTTCAAATTCAAATGAGAGATGAGATGTGTGAATGGAGCATTGCACACGGGTTGGGTCTCTCAATGCACAAAGGATGATCTCTTCTTTCCTATATACATGGCACTATAAGACTCCCTAGCCTTCTTGCTCACATTGTATGCCACGAGATGCACAGTTGCACCATCAATTGCACACAAGGTATATAAAAATTTGCACATGTCAATTTGTCCCTTTGAATTTGACACTTTTCCGTTTTACTATCTCTTGTTTCGAGCCATGGTTCATAAGTTATTAAATTTTTAAGGATTTTACGTGAATCAAATGTGTTTTTATATGAATGCATCATTTTCGCTATGAAACTACCTTTTGATTGTATAGCCCCGATTCTCCCCTTCCCTTGGACATTTTATATTTTCATCACCCATCATTATGATGCATGAACTTGACATTATTAAATTTTGTGTAATTTACATGTATTTTTCATTGGAATATTTGGTGTTTTCCCATGAGAATACTCTCGTTTCTCATTGAAACTATGTTGTCACTTGATAGCCTATCCATTGCCTCCAACTAGATATTTTTCCTTCTTATTTCCTTCTGTTATGGCATACATATTTTATGCTAGTAATTTTTTATTGTGTTTTCGTGTGCGTTTCTAGTCTTTTTCCATGTGAATGCCTCTTTTTATTGCTAGAAGCATCGGTTGCACTGTCCATTCCATTATCCTAGTCATCATGTCCACTTTTCCTTTTTGCCACCTCTTTATTTGACATTTGGTTGGTCCCTAATTATTTTGTTTGCATTTTTATGCCTATTGGCTTCCCCGCATGCTGTGTCTAACCCTCACATACTCTTTTCAATCTTATTTGATCCCTATAGTTCAACTTTTTTAACCCCACTCCGCACTCATACATGGGACAAGGGTGTCTACGGTTCATAAACTAATAAAAAATAACACAACACAACACAAAGAGAAGAAAAAAAAG
This sequence comes from Lygodium microphyllum, assembly GCF_053477565.2. Lineage (NCBI taxonomy): Eukaryota > Viridiplantae > Streptophyta > Polypodiopsida > Schizaeales > Lygodiaceae > Lygodium > Lygodium microphyllum. The sequence continues at coordinate 72,098,435 of NC_141158.1, forward strand.
AAAAAAATTCACCCTCCCCAATAGTTCTTCTCTTCTCTCTCCTTCTCTTCTTCTTCTACTTCATTTTTTCTCTCTCCTCCCTGCTTCCCTCTCCTTCTCCTATTCTTCTTCTTCTTCCTCCTCCTCCTCCTCCTCTCCCTCGTTCTACTCCTGCCTCTTCTTCCTTCTCTTCTCCTCTTCTTTTTCTCCTCCTTCTCCTTCTCCTTCTCCTCCTTGTGGTTGCCTGCCAGCCACCTTTGGGCTGTTGTTACCCCTCGCTTTGGTGCAAACACCTGTTTGGGCTGTGTCGCCCCACCTACCTATGGCCCCTACCATGCTTGACCACCGCACTACCTTATTGCAACCCACCACTATGTGGCTGCCATCATGCTATGCCATTTGTGGCCCCATGCAGGCTGCTACCATTGCCAACCTCCCCTTCTTCTACTCCCTCCTTACATCCTTACCCTCCGTCCACCACCCATTCCTACCACTCTTTCCTCCTCCCCCCCCCCCTCCCAACCATCAAATCCCTCCTACCCCCTAGTTTTCACCCCGTTCCCCCTCCCTAGCCCCCTTTCCCATCCCCTCACTTGCCCCACAAACAAAAAAAGAACCAAAAAAAAAAAAAAAAAAAAAACTTGCCATCCAAGACACCACCATCACGACTTTTTCCCTCATGGTGAACCCCCTTCTTGATTTCTATTTATGTGCAGGCTTCTGCTTCAATTTTTGCAGGTCCTTGGATACATGCTATTTGCGTGCGGTTTTATGTGGTTTGCACATGTGTGTTTGTGGTTCTTTATTGTCGTTCCCATGTCAAGATGCACGTGGGATTTTGTCCATGCCACGGGGCTCATTGCTAATATTCATGCATAACATGGCAAGCCATGGTACTTGTCTTCCCATCAATTTAAAATTGTTGAAAATATTTAAAAAATAGTATAAATTTTACAACAATACAAAAACAAAAATAAAAACAAAAAGATAAATAAACTTTAAAAATGGCATAAAAATAGTGAAAATTTTTTGAAACATAGTCTTAATTTTTGGATAGGAAATATCATCTAGAAATTGTTGAGTATTGAAATGATTGTATTTTTTTTTTGGTTAAAATTTTGGGCGATTTATTAGTTTTTGGATAGTTTTGAAGTTTTTTGGAGTGTGTTTGAATGGGTTGAGTAGGTTTGAGAAGCTCATGATGGTTTTTAGTTAAGTTATGATGTGCTTATTGGTTCTATGGTGTATCTTATTGGTTCTTATGGGTCTGTTTTGCTTCTATTTTGATTTGTTTTCTTTCTATTCAATGAGGTTATGATTGTGAATGAGTGGTTTAAGGAATGATTGAAAGTGTGTTGTATGGTTTTTGATGCTTTGAGTTGGTTTTGATTTGAGCTATATGGCTTTTATCCCTTTTTGTAGACCTTTTGTAGTATACTATTGAGCTTATGTATGCCTTCTCTTGTCTTTTGTATACTTCTATAAGTCTTCTTATGGTTGTATGTTTAGATTGGGGAAGTTTTCTAATCTTGGAAAGAGAAGAATGAAAGCTCTTGATAGCTTGAAGAAGTAGAAGAAGTAGCTGGTGAAGACTTAAAGTGAAAACTGAAGTGACAACAGTGACACTAATAATCTCTCAAGGGATAATGTGGTGGCTTTGGTGCCTCTTCATATTAGGTGTATCTACTACCAAGAGAGGATTATTGAGGGAGATTCTTTATTATTTTCATGTACTATTGAGAGAGAGCATACGTAAGGAGATAGTGTATGAGAGATAGCCAATTTCTATGAAGAAACATTGTATCTACATGTGAGAGATTGAGAGAGGGACCATGAAGACTATGAAGATGATGAAATATGAATATTATGTGATGAATTCCATTCAAAGTTGATCATTTTTTTGTGTTCATTTGGTTCTTGTTGGTTTCGATGAAGAATATGTTGAAGATTTGTTGTGATAAATCTGTGGGAGAGTCACTATATGATGTTGCATGAAGATTGGTTGTTCTTGGTATTCTTTTTCTTCTTGTGGTTGATTAAAGTATAAAGAACATGCTTGTTGGTGTGACAATATAGATTTTCTTGTAGTAGTTTCCATGTTTTCTTGGTGTTCCTCTTGGGGCTCCACTTCCATTGTGATAAAATAGGTCATATCCAGAAGGATTGCTATAAACGAAAGAGAGAGTAGAAGGATAGGAAGAAGGATGAAAATGATATTGACAAGAAAGAGGGCAAAGGCAAAGTGAAGATTAAGGAAGTGAATGTAGTAATTGCACATGAAGATGGTGGTGGCATGTTGTTTACTTCTAATCTTCATGCATATGTGTTGGTTACATTATATCGGCACTTGAACAAACATTGCATACTTGATTCTATTGCTTCTTTTTATGTAACTCCTCATAGGGAGTGGTTCTATTCATATGACAGCAATAGGTGTGGATCTATTCACCTTGGAAATGACTATGTGTGACATAGTTAGTATAAGAGATGTGTAGTTTTCATTCTATAACAGCTATATCTTCACTCTTAAGAATGTATGACATGTGCCAAAGCTCACAAAGAGCTTGATCTCAACTAGTTAGCTTGATGACTTGGGGCACTCCATGACCTTTGATAATAAGTCATGGAAAGTCCACAAGGGAATGCTTGTTATACCTAGAGGAGCCAAATGTGGAACCTTGCATCCTCTTTATGTATCCGCTATAAAAGATAATGCAATTGTAATGATTAAGTAGCCAAGTGTATCTTTGTTGCATTTTTGGTTAGGTCACATTTCTAAGAAAGGAATGGAAATGCTTTCCTATTTGTTACTTATTGGTTTTTTATTTTACTTATTTTTATATATGTAAGCATTGCATATATGGTAAACATGTTGAGAGAGGGCTCAAGTGGTGCTTCTACTAGTGAGAAAGAATCAAGTAGACTTGTCGAGAGTTATATGGTGTCTCACGAGGAAAGAGTGGAAATTGAAAATTTCACTCAAATTCAACCCACTATGTTACACAGATCTACTCGTGTCTCTCATTTCCATGAGAGATTTAAGCTTGGGGTTGACTATGTGATGATAACACATTGTGAGGGGCCAACTTACTATAAAGAAGCTATGACTCATGATGACAAGCTTAAGTGGGAGCTAGCCATGCAGTCACAAATGGATTCTATCATGAAGAATCAAACTTGGGAGTTAGTTCCTTTGCCAAAGGTTAAGAATTCTTTACTATGTAAGTGGGTTTACAAATTCAAGGTTCCACTTGATAATGCTAAGCCAAAGTACAAGGCATGTTTGGTAGCCAAAGGCTTCAAGTAGGAGAAAGGTGTGGACTTTGATGAAATATTTTCACCTATGGTGAGAGTGACTACTCTTCGCATTGTGCTTGCCTTAGTGGCTAAAGAAGATATGAACCTTATGCACTTGGATGTCAAGATGGCATTCTTACACAGTAACCTTCATGATGAGATCTACATATAATAGCTAGAGGGCTTTGTGGAAAATGGAAAAGATTTTTTTTTTTGCAAACTAAAGAATATTATTTATGGATTGAAGTAGGCCCTATGTGAACAGACAATAAGTTTGATGCCTTTATGCATTCTCATAGTTATAAGAGAAGTGAAACAAACTACTACTTATATACACTAGAAAGGCTAAGGATGGCAACTTGATAGTGTTAATCCTTCATGTGGATGACATGTTGTTACCTAGGAAAAACATGGCAAAGTATATTCCACATCATAGATGGACCATGATTGATTTAAGGAACACAACAATAAGAGGCATACCTATGTGTTAACAAGTTTCTGTGTGTGTGCACACACTTGTGTAGGTAATATTTCCCTTAACCAAGATTTGAATCATACGAATTATTGGAAATTTCACAAATTATCTTGAATGCAATGACTAACTTAATAAATCACATTAAATTTATTACTTAATTCAAAGAAGATATATTAAAAAAACTAAACAATACATCTATACCGTTACTGAAAATATAACTATATGTGACAAAAGTATAAACTAGAATCAATGTAAAAATGGGATTTTAGAAAGAATAATGAGTTTGGATTCAATAGAATATCTAATTTAGATTTTGAAAAATAAAACCCCCAAATTTTATTGAAAATAGAATTAAGTAACCAAAGCAATGGATAAAAAAAGTAGATCTCTTTGAAGGTAGCCTTGGGAGTAGTCTTTTAAAGTCTGAGTAAGTGAAGGGTTTGACTATTACTTGCATTTATACAAAAGAAGATTGAGAGGAGGGAGAAAGTATGAACCAAGAGAGAGAAATACTAGAAATAGAAAGAAAAAGACATGAAGAAGAGAGAGAAAGAAGAAGAAGCCATGGAAATTGAAGATAAGAAAGTTGGAGATGAAGAGGATTCTTATTACTCAATGAATGATGGAAAAAATAATCCTCTTACATCTTATATTTTCATGCTAGTGCGGCTAGAGTATTTCCCACATATTCTCTAAAAAATAAGTATTTTTTCACTTCATTGATTAATCCATCCCATCCAGGGTTTTTGTCCTAAAAAATAAGAAATGGCCCCATATAATTGAAAACTACTTGCCACAGATTACTCATAAAGTTGAAGTCAGGATCATGAATAATGATTGGCGTGCCCGACTAAAGGGCCCTTAGTGGCATGAACTTTTGGTGGTCCATCAAGAGATATTCTGATGCCATCCAAGAATCCTTTTGGATACCATGGATTTTGTTGCCTAGACTTGCTTGAGTCCACTTTGCATAGGAAGGTTCTTGCCATAACCCAGAAGGATCAATTTACTAAATCTAGGTCTCTATATAAACCAAGGTCACCTAACAAAATTCTAATATAATTCTTCAAGCATTTGCTTTGCACAAATCCACTTGAACTGAGAGAGAGAGTTGCTCTTGATTTGCATCCAAGAGAGATAAATAGATGAATGAGGTTTATGTGAGGGCTCTCTTGCTAGGTTTGTCACTGCTACACACACAAACACATAGAGCTACTGGTCTACCCTACTCTATCCTCTTCCTTGCTTTTATTCCCAGCCATTGTTGCTCCTTCTCTACCCATTACTTTGCACAATCAGAGAGAGAGAGAGAGAGAGAGAGAGAGAGAGAGAGAGCAAGATACCCTTGCTTTGCATCCAAGAGAGATAAGTAGATGAATGAGGTCTATATGAGGGCTCTCTTACTAGGTTTTTTGTTGCTACAGAAAGACAAGAAGAGAGAGAGGAGAGAGAGTTGTTACTCTACCCTACTATGGCTGCACCTATGTCTCATTGTTGCAAGTCAAAACCACACTTTCGTTCATCGATAATGACTATTCCTAGCCTCCTCCATCATGTTTGCCATGATTCTTGGCTTCCTTGTCTAAGAGAGAGACACACATAGAGAGTCTCAGAGAGATGCTAGGCACATGTAGTATTTTAGGCAGTGTTCCAACTAAGATCCTTTAAGCTAGCAATGGCCCCCTTAACTTTTGGAACCAAAAGACGAAACAAAACACATGTCCATGTATGATAGGTAGGGTCAAGTAGATATTTGGTAGCCAATCCTATGCACCTACCTCTGTCTCTCTCCACTTTTTTTCCATTAGAGCAACATAAATTGACATGTTCCCATGACTTAAGAAAGTGTCAAGTAGAGTCCCCCCTACATTTGCATGCATTTTTTATATTCTCCATCATGCATAGTTGCTCATAGCTGCCAAATGGAACCCCTTTACGTGTCCTAGCTGAGATAGAGGAAGGGGAGATCAGAGGGATGGATAGATAATCATAAAAGAGGGAGAGACAAAGTGACCAACAAGCCTACACACATGAGAGAGAGATAGAGAGGGAGGGACGGAGAGAAGTAAAAGGGATATTGTAACTCCTCCAGCTTTAATCCAAATGTGAAAAGTTTGGGATGCAAGGATTAGATTTGGGGAGGCTTAGGATTGTTTTGGAGGTTCAAGGTCCACACCTAAATTCTCTTAGTGCTCCATGATAGTGTTCTCCTAGTAGAAGGCATGTTTCATGTGGTAAGAGGGTTCATGGGTGCTTGGCCTATATGTGGATGTGAGATACTATGGTGGGTTGGAATTTGAAGAATGAAAATCACCCTATTCTTGGCTATTTGAGGATTGAAAGAATATTGTATAACTAATACCTTTTAAGGCTAAAAAGAGAATTTATTGAAGCATAATTAAGTGTCAAAAGAACTCACAACTATAATCCCATCTATGTAGTAGACTCATGACACCTAATTTTTTTTGCAACTCTCTCTCTCTCTCTCTCTCTCTCTCTCTCTCTCTCTCTCTCTCTCTCTCTCTCTCTCTCTCTCTCTCTCTCTCTCTCTCTCTCTCTCTCTCTCTCTCTCTCTCTCTCACATAACCTCATAAAACAAACTTCCACAACCATCTTCTTATAGGTAGATCTCAAGCAAGTGCCCTTGTCATGTAGTGAGGGTCCTTCATGCAAGTGGGCATACTTTACACATGGCACTTAGGTATGACAAAATTACTGCGATGGAATTTGCATGAGTCAAAAAAAGTATATATTGATAAGTACAAATAAGGTCAAAGAGAAGAAATTTGTATACATGTTTCATAGCTTAACATAGATAGTAGGGGACTTGCTTCTATGAGGTTTAGTGTTTAACTACATTCTTTGGCCCCATCACTCTCATTTGCCAAACTCAAGGGCATTGATCAAACATTTAACATGTCCATTGTACACAAAATGACATGAATTTTTGGTACAATATTTAAAGTTTATTATTTCGTGTATTTCTCACCTTGAAAATGTGCATTATCATGTCATTATACTAATTTATATGAATGAACAAGAGTGTGTTTGTTGAAATCTTTGGTAAGGAGAGAGAAGAATGTTCAACAAAAGAACATGTACAAAAAAAATTTGATCATATGAAGATGAAAAAGCATCTTGATGAAAAAAAATCATGGGAACAAAGTCCTAATAGAAAAAAAAGTAGCAATGTCGTAGAGAAAAAATTGGAGGCTACAAAGATGGTATTAAAAATCAGAAAAGAAAAGAAATACAATGTTGAGTTTTGAACTTGTGACCTCACCTTTGCTGCTCAAAAGTGCAAACCACATGCTACAACACTGAGCATAGAGACCGTTTCACAATGATATGATATGATGCAATGCCCCCAGTATGATATCTATTGAAAAGTGAAGGTGAGCCTAATGTTCCAACAAATTTGAGAGGGAGGGTGGTATGACAGGGTTGCATGGCATACCATCCAAGATGACTACTACATGGAGAGAACTCAAGCTATGGAAGGACACTTCATTTGTAGAGGAACCCAAGCTATGCCAATGAGTCAAAGATGAAAAAAGAAGGAGTTGTCGCTCAAATAGATCAAGCAAATATGGAAGATAATCAATGAGTTGGAGAAGACTTGCAAACGAACCAAGGTGTTCCAAAATCTAAAAAAGAAAGCTAAAGAGTTAGACGAGGCCCTAGATGAGGTCGACTACCAATTAGTCATGGCGCATGAGAGAGCTTGGTTGTGGCAAGTAAAGATGGCCCAAGATCTCAAAAGAGACATGCAAGGAAACATAATCCTAAGATGGGACTAGGAGACTACTTGTGAATCTAAAGAAGCACAAGAGCAGGCTGAACCATACATAAAACAAATGAGAGGTGAAAGAGTCCAAGAGTTGAAGAGTGGAATCAAACCAATCAAAGAAAATCATAAGAGCCAAGAGAAGCTAGAGGAGAGCTAAGAGAGAAAGAGGTTACATGTGAAGATGAAATTTGGTTAGACAATGAGGAGTAAGAAGAATACCTGATAGTTGACCCTAAATGCTACTACTAAGGAGAAAGAGAGCTAGAAGGAGACTATACCAAAGATCACTATCCCATTGACTACTACCCAAAAGAAGACGGATACTACTACCTTGAAGAATATTCCATCAACTACCACCTAGAAGCACAATACCTCTGCACAAAAACTACTATCCTAAAAGAAAAGAGTGCTACCCAAAAGAATACCAACTCATAGAAGAAGGCATAAAAGCCTAAGAAGAAGAAGAAAATGTAGAATAATATGTGAAAGGAGAAGAATGGAAGATAGACATAAGCTCAAATCTAGAGAAGATTGTGAAGAAGTTAGGCTAAAAAAAAGATGATGAAGATAGGTGGACATGTAAGAAGGATGAGCCCTTACACTCACAGGTTACTACCCAACTTGAAGATGAACTAGTGTTGGAAGAGCTAGAGTTGGAGAAGGAAGAGGGGAGATGTGTGACTCCATGAGTCAAGAAACACCTCTACCCATTGAGATTAAGGGATGAGAGAAACCCTAGCATGGAGCAATCTAGCTCAATAAGGGAGTAGGCTCATGGTTGCAAAGAAGATCATGATACAACATGATGCGATGATCCATGGTGTGACTTGACACGACTTGATATGACATGGTGATGCCCTTGATGTGATAATTGTTAAAAAGTGAAGGTAAACTTGATGTGCCAACAAAGTTGAGAGGGAGCCGTGGCATGATAGGGATGGATGGCATACCATCCAAGATGACTTATACATGGAGAGAGCTCAAGCTATGGAAGGACACTTCATTTGAAGAGAAAATAGAGTTGTACAATGGCTCAAAGCTACATATAAGAAGGAGTTTTGGTTCAAACAAATCAAGCAAACATGGAAGACAATCAAGGAGTTAGAGAAGGCTCACAAATGAACCAAGGTGCTGCACAATTCGAAAGAGAAGGTTGAAGAGCTAGATGAAACCTTGGATGAGGTCAACTACCAACTAATCCTGGTGCATGAGAGAGCTAGGCTATGGCAAGTGAAGATGGCCTAAGAATGTGATAGAGAACTACAATGAAAAATAATCCTAAGATGGGACAAGGAGACTACCTATGGATATGAAGGAGCATAACAGTGGGCCATGAACCATAGGGAAAGCAGATGAGAGCCAAAAGAGTCCAAGAATTGAAGAGTAAAATGAAGCCAATCAAAGAAAATCAAAAGATCCAAAAGAAGAAAAAGAATAGACAATAGAAAAAATAGGTGACATGTGAAGATGAATTTTGGTTAGATGAAGAAGAGCAAGAAGAATATCAGCACCCCAAGAGTCGATTACTATCGTAGAGACTACTATCGAGGAGCAAGAGAGCTAGAATAAGACTATCCCAAAGGTTAATATCCCATTGACTACTACCTAGAAGAAGGTGGATGCTACTATCCTAAAGAATACCCCATCAACTACCATTGGAAAGCAGAATACATCTACAACAACTACCTTCTTGAAGGAGAAGAGTGCTATCTAATAGAAGAATACCAAACTATAGAAGAAGCCAAGGAAGCCCAAGAAGAAGAAAAAAAGATAGAATAATGTGAAAGGAGAAGGATGAAAGATAGATGTGAGCTCAAAGATAGAGAAGATAATGAAGAGATCAAGCTATAAAAAAGAACATGAAGATAGGTGGACATGTAAGAAGGATGAGCCTTTGCACCCACAAGTTGCTACCCAAACGTGAAGACAAACCAATGTTGAAAGAGATAGAGTTGGAGAAGGGAGAGGAGATATGTGACGGCATGAGTCAAGAAACACCTCTACCCATTGAGATTGAGGGAGAGAACAATTCTAGTGTGGAAAAAACTAGTTTGATAGGGAAGCACGCTCATGGTCACAAAGGAGATCCCAACTCAATGTGACGTGATGATCCATGATAGACACAATACAATGTGACACCCCCAATGTGATACCTGAAGGTGAACCTGACATGTGAACAAAGTTGAGAGGGAGTTGTGACATGATAAGGATGCATGTCATACCATCCAAGATTACTAATACATGGAGAGAGCTCAAGCTATGAAAGGACAAAGGGAATGGGAGATGAAGGAAAGTGTGGCACTTCGATCCCTTCTACCCGTGGTGCGAAATCCCATTCCAACCCCTAAAACGATGCAAGTGAGGCTTCTTAATCTCTAATGGTCATACATTTACCTATTTAAAATTTAATTTTTTCTTTTCCTTTTTAGAAAATCTCTCGACTCACTAAGTCCATCCAACCATAGGTCTGGATCCAACTGTCGAGGATCCATCCTCCCGCTTCCCTCGAAAGAGTATTTTTAATTACCTAATTATCTACCACCTTAGATTCAACATATAAAAACAACTTCTTTGATTATATATTGATACAAATTCGTTACACACCCTTATTTAATGACACAAAGACAGAGTAAAGAAATTCCTTCTTAATATTTCCTTTAAGAAAAATAACTTTTTACAATGTTTTCCGTTCTAGCTAGATATGATGTCAACCCGAAGGTACTATTATCTCCAAGTTCAGCTTCTAAAATACTATTGGAACTTCCAGGATACTATCTGGAATTCGAAGGGTAATTGGCAGTTTATAAGAGTCTAAGAAGTTTATGACTAGAGCCCCCTGGTATCCTCACCTCCTCCTACCAACTAGAGTTCCCTACGATAAGACCTTTCGTACCATGATTGCTCTATACTCGCTAATATGAAAACAAAAAAAAAAACCCTTGGAGTAGGTTTTATCCACGTTGGTCTTGGGGAGGTCTAGCGACATCAAAGAACACTACCTCAGTTGGTGTTCTATGCTCACCATAATACTACCTCGGTCGGCGGTCTGTACCCGATTATCCATATTTTAGCCTGATGATTTTTAGGAAAGATTAGAACCTAACTTACAATCACAAACATCTTATTTTGAATGCACTATACATAAACTTTAAACAAATCTTTTCTTTCCTAAAATAATAATATCAATGGAAAAACTCAGCGTAAGTGGCAATATCTTCCAATAATCTTCTTGGATTACCCTCCCCTTGGGATCCAATTTGGGTGAATCTAAACAAGAATTCTACTTTTGAGAACAACTTCTGTGATGGTCTTTTCTCAATGGATTTTCATGGGTCCTTGCCCCACGATAATTCCAAAAAATTGGTTAGTTTTATTACGAAAAGTATTCTTTTAACAATTTTATCTCAAGTCCTTTTATTTACCGAGAATTAGCGTCCATGTTTATCCATCAGAGGTTCTGTTAGTTCAATACAAATCAAAATCTTTAAGTCTTTCTAGGAACATAGTACCTACCTTGTACTTCTCCTTGGTACATCTCGTACAAACCCAAATTATCCCTTGAAATTTGTGGCTAAGAATTTCTTTAAAAGATTTTATGCAGGAGATAAAGAAGATCCTATTTTATGAATGCATCTTTTGCTACCAACTCATAGGATGATGATCTACTAGTTGCCTCTAATATCAAAATATGGTGCCTGTGGATCTACGACAAGTGCTTGGTTGATGGTATTTGCAACTCCGTTTGTAATCCCAGTACTCACCATTCTGTTTGTAGTGGTCATATCCACAGCATTATTGGCAGCTCCTGCCTCCCCGACCTTCATAAATTTCTTCTTTGGGGCCATGGTCTTTAATCATGAGATTGTAGAGGAGATTTTGGCCATACAGCTTGCGGCTATCACAATCAGATTGATGGGGGATGGCGATCACTAGGAATTGAGAAAATTCTAGTAGAGTCTTGATTCCACAAGGAAGTGAAGGTAGAAGGGATGGGGGATTTGGTTCCAAGAGCCGACAGAGTATTCTCCTCGTTCTTGTGACAATAATCTCCATCCTTGTGCCCCTCTTGCCCTACTCCCTCTTGCTCTATACTCTTGGTTTGAGAAGAGCCTCTTCTCTTTGATCAGGCTGCCTCCCCAATGGCTCCTCATGCCCCATAACTATAGTTAAATTGAAGAAGAAGGGGTTTATGGTTGTAGCCAAGAAGAGGAGCTCTTTGTGGAGGGTATCTTGGCAATCCAGCAATCTAGAACTTTCAAGATTCAATCTGGCGCTTGTGATATGATCTTTGAGGTCCAGAGAGGCTGTGAGAGATGCCATGATTGATTCGTCTACTCTCGGATGATCTTGCTCCAATCTAGTCCTCTTGTCAAATTGAGAAAAGGGGGAGCAGTCTTCTACTAAGATTGAGGAGGAGAATTCATGTTTTGCTTTGTGATTTCAGCATCTCCCAATTTGGGAAGAGAGAGAAATATGGCGCCATTTTTTTTCGTTTAAAAAATGGGGGGTCGCATGTTCATCAAATTCTCCTTCATAAGATTTATTTTTAAAAACAAAAAAACTTAAGCTTTAAAGCTTTAAGCTTTTTCTTACTTTCTAAGTTTTAGATGTGCTTAGTTAGTTTTGACTTACGGGCCATGACTACCGTGCGTATGGCAATTTTTGTGAAGGATGTCTACAGATTTGATCGGCCCTGGGGAAGGTGTCAGTTTACAAAATTCGGATTATTTTATTCCAGACTCCCTCTATTAATGGTCTAAAAATCTCCAAATCTAATTACAAGAAGTTGAGAAGATTGAAAATAAAAGTTGAAATATCACATCCTCTTCCCCTTAGAGGAATCGAGATGTCCTCATCTCAAATGAAACTAGGGATATTGGTTATATAGTGATTTTTGGTCAACCCAGGTCACATTCTCTTCAGGGTAGTATTTCCACCAAAGGAGATACTCTCTAAGGGTTTTACTTCTTAGAGTATTCTCTTGCATGTCAAGTATCTTTTCTGGTTGAAGTTCGAGGATTCCTTGACTTGGCATCACAATTTGTTAGTCGTTAAGTACATGGTCAGGGTTAGGAACATATGCTTTCAATAGACTGACATGAAATACATTATGTACTTTCAAGTTGTTAGGGAGTTGGAGTGTGTAGGCATTTGATCCTATACACTTTAGCACCTTATATGGTCCAAAATACCTAGGACTTAGCTTCTTGAATTTCCCCAAAGATAAGGAACTTTTCTTTGGATGACAAACTCGAATGAAAACCATGTCACCTTCTTTAAAAATGTGTTCTTATCTTCGTTGATCGGCATATGCCTTCTGTCAATCCTTGGTGGCTTGAATATCTTGTCTTATAGTCTTCACTTGTGCTGATCCATTTCTTCCAGCATTTTCCTAGATGCTTCTACTCCTAGGGTAGGATTGGAAAAATTTAATGGTGTAAGACAACCTTGCCCATGTAGTGCCTGAAAAGGAGTCATTTTAATACTTTGATGGCATGATGCATTGTAGACAAATTCAACTAAGGGTAGGTATTGGATGTTTGGGCTTCCTATTACAATAAGCTCTCAGTATATCTTCAATAACTTGGTTGACTTGCTCTGTTTGACCATCGATTTAGGGATGGTAAGTAGTATTGAAGCTGAGCTGGGTTCCTAGCGCTTTGAACGAACTCTTCCAAAATTTTGATGTGAAGAGAGAATGGCGGTTGCTGATCATTATCTGGGGTAATCCATGTAATCTGAAATTTTTCTTAATGAAAACTGTGGCGATATCAGCAGCCTTGTAATTGGTTTTTACAGGGATAAGCTGTGTAACTTTTATTAGCATATCAATGACTACCATTATGGAGTTATATCCTCCTTTTACTGGGGGTAATCCAACTATGAAGTCCATGCTGATATACTCCCATTTCATTTGAGGGATGTCAAGTGGTTGGAGCTTTCCTTGCAACTTGGCACGTTTGGCCTTAATTGGTTTTTGGTAGTTTAGGCATTCAATGACATACTTGAGTACATCACCCTTGAGTCTATCCCAATAGAAGCTTCTTCTAACTATATTAAGAGTTTTAGCATATCCAAGATGACCCAAAAATTGGAGAATCGTGAGCTTTACAAAGTATTTTCTTCTTGAGTTCCTGGCTTGGAAGAATACATAGTCTTGTCTTAAAATAGGCAAGCTCCTCATTTATGGAAAAATCTTGATACTTAGACTTGAGTTTTGGACTTGAATCCTTAACAAAAATCTCTCTTAACATTCTCTGATAGCTTGGATCCTTCACTACTTCTTCTTTAGCCATTTCTATGAGAGAGTTACTAGGCATTGAAATCATTGTAGAAAGAGTTCATACCCTAGAGGATTCCTCTAGGATTGGAGCATTAAGGAAATGATCTATGACTTAGGGCATCCACAATCACATTATCCTTGCTTGGTCTATATTTGATTTCAAAGTCGAACTCCTGCAAGGTCTCAATCCATTGGCGTTGTCTCATATTGAGGTTCAGTTGAGTAAAAATCCACTTCAGACTTTTATGATCAATGACTAGAGAAAACCTATTACCAAGTAGGTAATATATCCACAATTTAAAGGCATGAATTACAAGTAATTTTAGATCATGTGTGGCATAGTTTCTGTTGTGGATCTTTAATTTTCTTGAAGCCATCACATGTTGGACTTGTGACCACCCAGGACACATCTCATCTCGATGCCTCGAAAGAAGTAAGCCAATCGAGATATGGCCAACCTAAGATGCCCTGAGTGTGGGATCACACACTTGTATGCCAAGTGCCCTAGGTGGAAACCTTCCATCAATTCTGCTCCCATGCCATGTGTACCATTGGGACTATTCAAAGTTGAAACACTTGATGGCAAAGCCATGCCAATTCCATTGAATGTCATCATCCGAGCATAGGCAAGGCAGGCCAGTATTTCATTACCAAGACCTAGCAACCTTGACGCAGCTTCAATAGGGAAGAAAAGTCATAGAAGAAGGAAAAAGAGGGCTGAGACAAAGATTACGCTTAAGATGGACAGTGCCACCATGTTACCAAAATGGAAGTAAGTCATGGATGAAGAAGTAGAGACATCTACTCCTCAAAGGGAAGTGCCAAGATTGGAGAATATCCCAATCTGAGGCACCGATTAGAAGTGGTTGATAAGGTCAAGGAGTGGGTGAGAGAAGCCCAAGAACACCTAAAGGATGTGGAACCCATTATTGAAGACAAGATCGATGAGCTCTCTAGCGTGAGCATACCAATATCGTTGACTTGATTAAGATCAAGAGATGCATCTGCACCCCACATAGCACCACGTAGATAGAGCCTAGATGCAGTAGGTAGGCTAATAAACTAAGATCACTGGCAAAAGAGTGTAGATCCTAAAGAAAAGAAGGTAGTTGGAAACTTGCACACATCACTGATATTGGCCCCTGGGACCCTAGCTCTGGGAGAGCTACTCAGGTAGTAGAACCCGATGCTATGGTAAGGGTTGAAGCAGTGGGTAGAACGACATGATGAGCTTGGAGTGACCGACTTTCTTGACCACAATGCAATAACGTACATACCAATCTTGACCTTGAACTCAGTGCCTAAGTCTTTGCACACATAAATGCCTTTTGGAAGGCACAGAGATGCACGCAATCTTACCTGCTATAAACACATTAAGAGATGCTACAAGGAAGGGAATTGTAGATATGGGAGCAAGAGTCAGTATGCTCAGCCATGCAATCTTGCAGGCCTGGGGAAACCCACCTGTGGAGGCCACAAGGTTTAATGTCACGCTGGCTAATGGAATGAAGGTCAGACCCTTTGGAGTGCTAAAAGACTGGCCCTTGAAGATAGTGGGAGTCCAGTTCTCAGTGAACTTCATAGTCATGAAGGGAGTGGACTATCACATCTTGCTAGGCTGACCTTAGATGCAAAACACACGAGTGGTAGAAGGTTGGGGCAACGATCTCATGTTCTTGGGCAATAGAGTGGAGGCTCTAAGAGTCGAGATGGATACTTAGAAAAACATGCCAATCAACCTAGAAACCATCTCTGCTATCTTGAAAGGAGACTCATAGGTTAGGAATTCTTATGGGCCACTAACGAAGTATATCCCATGCCCCAAGGACAAGCAGCATTGGATGCATGTTCTAGCCACCATCAACTTGCCATTCTCAAATGATGAAGAGGATTATAAGAAGGATGCAAGGATAGCAAGTGAGTCCCATAAAGCCACAACCTCTGAGCTACTAAAGGGAAATACCTTGCCATAGATATACCACTTTGCATGATGCCCTAGCAAACAACAAACACCTTTCCCTTTCCACATTCCATCTAACAAACTCAAACTCCAAGGGACCTTTGAATACTTGATGAGAGGATTGGTAGATAATCCCATTGCTAATCTCAAACCCCTCAAGGATCTCATGGATGAGCCAAAGTAGTAGTATTGTTCACAACTTGAACTGATGTACAGTTGGGTACTGTTCACAAACAAGAAGAGAGTTGAGGCTAGAAGCCTAGGGGACGATGAGAAGATAACGATTCAGACGATGAGTACGAAAACTGCTACTCTATAGATGAGGAAAGTGAGTAAGAAGCCGACATAATAGAGCATGGCATGGATGTTTTTAGGATTGAGAGAGGAGTCTTTGAAACAAAATGTGACCCGTACTTGGTTAGTGAACCACCTAGGGGTGATAGACTAAGAGCAGGTTGGATTAGTTCAACCAAGTGCCGCACCATTCCTTAGAATAGAATCGGCCTCGAAGTTGTGACCACCGAGGAAAGCTCCTTCTTCTAGAAAAGGTTGTGAGTTTGACTCCAAGTCAGAAATGGGCTCTGAGAGCAGCCCAGAAATGCCCCAGCCACCTAAGCCCAAATGCACCAAGGGGGACCTCCTAATCCACCTAAGAGATAGGGGTTTGAAGGAGGATAAGGGGAAGTAGCTAAGGGGATTGGAAGTCAAAGAACAATGAAAGCCCTAGGACTTACCTAAGTGCTTCATGAAGTTCAAAAAGGGTGACAAGGTAGTGCTCTTGTTAGGAGCTAAGAGACAAGGACAAGCAAATGAACGTATAGAAGGGCCTGCTAAAGAAAAGAAATCCAACTTGGTAGGGGAAGGAGAAAAGCCTCAACTTTTGTTCATAGCTAATGACCTGGCTGAGCAAGAGGAGGATGATCTCGTTCCTCTCCTGCAGGAGTATATAGATGTATTCACTTAGTCAAAGGAGTTGATTCAAGGGTCATAACTCATAACATCCCAATGACTCCTAATGCAACACCCATGAAGTAGTGGCCATACTTGATGAATCCAAAGCATGTATATGCCATCAAAGGAGGAGATAGATAAGGTGTTAAAGGCCAAATTCATCTAGCAAATCAAGCACATGGATTGGATATCACCCATAGTGATTGTCATGAAGAAGAATGGAAAGATTCGAGTGTGTATGAATTATAAAAAGGTCAATGCTACAACAAAGAGAGATAACTATCTAGTGCCCTACTTACACGGAGCACATGCTCAAAAGAGTAGCGAGAAAAGAGGCCTACAGTTTCCTAGATGGCTTCTCATGTTATAACCGGGTGTAAATACACCCCAACATAGGCATAAGACAACGTTTGTGATGGAATGGGGCATGTTTGCCTACATAGTCATGCCATTTGGGCTAATGAATGTAGTAGCTACCTTTCAACACCTTATGTGTACCATCTTCAAAGGCATACTTTGGTGATAATTAGAGGTGTTTATTGATTATCTATGCATTCACTCCAGTTAGGGGGAACACCTAGATAAACTTCGTGTAGTCCTTGAGTAGTGTAGGCTGTATAGCCTCTCTTTGAATCCCTTGAAGTGCCAATTCTTTTGGGTGAAGCATGGATGTATCCTAGGGCACATGGTGTCTAAGAATGGCATTTCCACCAACTTCTCTTAAGTTAGAGTCATTGTCAATCTACTACCACCCACGAACTATAAGGGAGTTTAGTGCTTCTTGGGACACACAGGGTACTATCAATGATTCATTTTGAATGCAATGATCTCTAGGCCCCTTTACAAATTGTTGATTGCATTCGAGTGGACTGTGGAATGCCAATGCGCCTATGAGAAATGAAAAAATTCTCTCACGATTGCACCGATTCTACTAGCACCAGATTGGAACATAACATTCCACATGCACATTGATGCCTCAAAGTTCACTATGAGAGCTATTTTGTGTCAATCTGGTAAACATAATCTTGATTATCATGTGAGCTTTGCTAGTAAATGACTCATAGATACAAATATGAATTACTCCACAATAGAAAGGGAAGGCCTAGTGTTAACCCCAACACGAAGAAAGCAAAAGGAAATAAAAAAGACGCAGGGCAAAGGCGGAAAAAAGGTAGCTCGACTAAAGAAAGAAGAGGAGAAAAGGCCAGAAGCGCAAGGGCAACCTTAAAAGTCCAAGGTAAATGCAAAAGGGGAAAGGTGCATTTTAAAATACAAAGGCGCTCCCTGAGATCTTGTAAAAGAGTGCTAGGCGGTGGAAAATCTGAAAAGCCAAAACAGAAGATAAAGACAAAGGCCAAGGCAAAGAGAAACGGAAGACAAAGGCGCACGAGGAAAAGCGCAAGTCAAACTATTGTAAAAGAGCGCAAGCGCATCATGGTTTAATTCAAGGAGCGCCGGGCTCTCACCCGTGCAATTTGTAAATGTAGACAGGCGGTGGAAAGGAAGCTAGGAAGATAGAAGGACAATGGGAAAAAGGGCCTAGGCTACGGCCGGCTATGTAAAAAGGGGAAAAGGGGATGACCGCCCAAAAGGGATTTAGGGTTTTGTATATAAAGTTGAAAAGTGAATGAGAAGCTCATTCTTGTGTGTGGCCAAAAGTAGCTCTCCTCTTCTTCTTCTTCTTCTTGTTCTTGCTTGCTTGAGCTTGTGCTTGAGAGAGGGAGTGTGAGAGTGGGAGGGAGTGAGTGTGTGAGGGTGAGGGACCGAGGAGGAGAAGCTCTCCATCTTCTCCTCTCTTCTTCTCTTCTCTTCTCTTCTCTTCTCTTCTCTTCTATTCTCTTCTCTTCTCTTCTCTTGCTAGCAGCAATGGAGCTTGGAGCTTGGAGCGAGAGGATCGAGCTTGCTTGAAGCTTGCACTTGGATCGTGGAGCCACCGGAGTGCACGGGAGAGGAGGTAACTTGAACGGCACGGAGGTAAGCTCACTACACCCGTAGATATGGATGGCGGGTCGGTTATGTGAGAGGTAGCCATTAGTGCTTGGCTTGGAACGCTTGAAACAATAAGCAATCCATGGGTCTTAGCGGTTGAGCGAAGGCTCCCACATTTTGGTTCCATTGCCGGGACCAACGGATTCAAGCCTTGAGCGCTTGCATGCTTTGAATCGAGCATCAAAGTAAGGGTTTCCCCGAACCGATGCTTGAGATAGGTAGGAAGTGAGGGGGTTGAAGATGGTATTCGATCTCCTTGGCAAGTAAGTTTTTGCTTTTTTGAGATTTATGTTGTGAGATGGAGTAGTGTAGGTATTTACTTTGTGATTTGGATGCATTAGGGTAGGAAAAAACAAAGAAAAACAAGCATCAGGGTTTCTGTTGTCATGACAGGGCATGAGGGTTTGATTCATTTGCCGCTTTGCATTTTGGAGTTTATTAGCTATTCCAGGCATATACAACTCTTCCCCTCCATCCATAGCTTTGATCTGGAGGTGTGTATGACAGGCCGTGACCTAAATCGTGTGATTCGGGCAATTTATCACTGCGCCAAAAAAAAACACGCCGCACTCGGCGTGTCTGAGTCACGGCGATTCTGGGCCGAGTCCCAGAATCGGCCCTCGGCCCACTACCACTCGGACCATTGACTCGGCCCAGACCTACTCGGCCCGTCCGAGTCGACCATTTAGACCATCGACTAATTAGGCCCTCGGCCTGTCCGAGCCAAACCATCCGAGCCATAGGATTCGACCCTCGGCCACGTGTCATATTCGGCCCTCGGCCCAAGTGCCTCGGCCCGTCCGAGTGATCTCGTCCGAATCGACCATTCTGCCCGTCCGAGTCTACCCTGTTCGAGTCACGAATTCGGCCCTCGGTCCATGCACCTCGGCCCGTCCGAGTGACCCACTCGGACCCTGCAATTTGGACCTGTGGGGCCGAATTTAGATTTTCTCAAATTTTAGCCTGAAGACAGGGAAATTGATCGAGAAACCATACAGAGCCGAAACCATATCATAGGTCGATCACTGGGCTGAAACTTAGAGCAAGTAGTTCAAAATTTGGCTATAAATGGTCCTCCAAATTGTGCATGACTTTTACCGTAACGGCCTTGCGGGCCGGGGGGGACGGCCCCCCTCGGACCCCCGTAGAGGGGGCTCTGCCCCCTCCTCACCTCCCCCGAGTAGGTTGGAGAGAAAATGCGCGCCATGACAAGTCCTCCAAATTGGACCCTAGTATAGCAATGGCTCTACACGAGCATGGATTCTCCCTTGCAATAAAGCAACCAAAAGCCCGTGCCCGAATAGAGACAAACAGAGACCCTAAAACATCAATGGGCCACTCTAGCCATCAAGTGCAAAAAGCCCACGCCATGAGAACACAAAGACATTGTGTTCATATCATGTCTAGTCAGAGTGAAATGCAACATCAGCAAGCTGCAAATGCCAAGATGACTAGACATGACACTCTTGACGAGAGATGTACCTTGAATAGCACTGCACTGATGATCCAAGGCAGTAGTGGAGAATCCACATCTGGTCGTGCAGTCGAGAACTCAAGGGCAGCTGTCAGAAGGCTTAAATTTACAAGCCAGGACCCGAAAGATGAAGACATAGTACCACCTACTTATCTTAGGGTCAAACTCACCGCGAAAAGAGAGCATACTATTGATGCTCTAATTGATGAAGGAGCAGATTTTAACATCTTGACCTATGAATCATGGACCCTACTAGGCCAACCAGAGCTCACACCGACTAGTGCAACTCTTAGCCCTTATGGGGGACACCCACAAGCACTCATAGGGAAGTGCAAAATTCTTGCGACAATTGAAACAGAAAGCTTGCCTATCCTATTTCATGTTCCTCCAAATAGTGCTAGCTGCGGGAAAGAAGCCCTCCTAGGAAGACCCTTCAAAAGGGCGACCAAGTGTGAGGCCGACTATGTAGCACAGAGGATACACCTGACACTACCGAGTGTGAGGACAGTCACAACCTTTAGCAAGGGTGACCTCATCAAACCTCAAGGGAAAGGCAAGGAAGGTGATGACGTAATAGTCAAGCCTACTAACGAGAGCAAGGACTTGTTGGAAAAACTGATACAAGCATAGGCCGAACAACGAGAACCAATGAGTGAGGCCATGCTTGAAACAAGAAGGTCAAGAAACAATGCCAAGGATGGGCTTTGGACTTACAAATATCGTAGAAGATCCCAAAAGAAGCCCAAGCCTTATAGACGCAGGCATCGATGGAGGGTCAGCACAACGGCGCGATGGATATCCAAAGCGTTGCTATGTGCTCAAGGGTACTACGCAGGTAACCGATGGATTTGGATACCAAAATCCCCTGCTAAACCACCTCTATCAACTGAAGGCCAGAGTGCATCAAAAGCAACGAAGCACGGGAGGAAATCTAAGAGAAACTCTAGGTCTCGAGGCAAGAAAGCAAACACGAGTGTTCGAAAGAAAGAGCCTCAACCTAGCATGCTTAATAAGCAGATGCATATGTAGCCATTGAGCGTGCACAAAAGCCATTAGTGCCCAAAGAGCCTTTGATTCCCCAAGGGGAGAACAAGCATCATAGGCACAACATTGCTCAAGGCAAGGCTGATCGCTCAACAAAGCAAATGGCACAATCGTCTAATAGCCTCGAGCAAATCATTCAGCCAGTTGCCAAGTCCACCTAAGAGTCCTAGATCTCCTACTTCCTCTTTTTCCACACAGACACAGGAAGCACAACAGCGGTTGTCAAGGGAAACTTCCCAATTCCAATCTCTATCTCCATCTAAGCTTCCAAATGTCCAAGAGGCAGGACATGACACCACCCTTAGCTCTCAACCTAAGGATGTGCCTGTGCAATCCACCGTGGCTAGATCAATGGATACTCGATCTACGCAAGTGAATACTCTAAGGGCATCAAAAGGCACGACCACCTCTAATCTACCTCAGGACTTGACACTGCAATCCACCAAGGGTAGCCAGCCCACTAAACTAGCTGCTACTACTTCCAATCAGGGATCACAGCAGTCACAGCCCTTGGCTGTGACAATGCCCCTTGTGGAACGTGTCCTTAGTAGTTTACCTGTGGAGGAGGTGTCGCAACCAAATCCCTCGACAGCTCCAGCACTTTCAAAGTGCCTAAAGCCTAGGCTGGAGGAGTTCAACACAAGGGAGTCAGCTAACGGGATAGACTCTCTGAAAAGGGAGGCAGTTGTATCCTCACAACCGGGCATTGCTATTCAGCAGGCCACAGCTGTGTCCCACGAGGACACACTAGAGAAGGGAAATGCGAAGGCCCAACCAAGCACATCACCGGGTGGCCTAGTCCAGAATCCTGAATCGACGAGAGATGCACCTTCACGAACCAGGAAACAAAGGAGAAAACAACAGCAATTGCAAGTGGTTGTGGACCCCAAGAACATTGAGACGATGAGCACCGGAGAGCCGATGAATAAAGCATCGAGTCCACCCACCAATGAACCCATTAATGCCTCTCCTAATAGCGGTGAACCCTCAGACACATCCGTGTGCTCTAAAAAACCAAAGCAACCGTTGCCATCAACAGTTGCTTACAACACTCTATCCACTGACAATAGAACTTACATTGACCAATCAAGAGTGGATACAATGTCATCACAACAGGGTGACAAATCTATACCAGTCACATCCAAGAAGAACCATGACAAAATTGCAGCAAAACCTCAGGAGAAACGTGAGAACCCCAAGAGCATAAGAAATCCTAGCGTTGACCAATCTTGCTCATCTAGGCCTAAGCCCCCATCCATGCTAAAGCCTAAGGAAACTCTTAGAACTTTGCATGAGATAGCAACCGAGCAAGCCCTCGTTGAACATAGAAGTGTCACAGAATGCTTAACTGAGTTGGATGCTAAGCTCAAAGTGGTCGCACGTGTCTACGTCCTTGTGGACATAGGCACAATCCCCAAGGAGGAGCTTGGAGATTACTTGACCTTCCCTTTATCTTGGGAAGAGCAGGAACATCTTAACGAGCACTATGACAGGCTCCTATATGAACGCATGCGACTCATCCCTGACGAGGAAGCCGAACTGTCACGTTCAATGAAGTGCTCTGCCGACCGAATCTCATAGACATAGAGCAACTAAAGCGACTGTCAGCAGGCCAGAGTCAATTTGAGCAGCGTTGGTGCGAAAGCCGTGTTGTAATGGCCGAACTAGGGGCTCAGATCATGACGGTCTCAGAAGAGCGATTGGCCAAATGGCGGTCTCAAAGAGACCCAACCTATGTGGCCCTTTGATTGATAAGGTTCTCACTGAGGAGGAGTTACATATTGCTAGTAGACTTGGTCAAGGTTCCATGCTACTCAATGTGGCAAAATACCTATCAGTATTAAGTAAGCTACCGCGAATACTAGATGCGTGTGCCACGCTCCGGTATAACCCCGAGTTCTACACTTGGCTCTTATCCTCGTGAAGTGACATGAATTCACAAATATGTATATAAGTAAACACTGCTTTTTGTGTCACCTTGTATAAACAATATCAACACACACAAGCAATGATAGTCAAGCGCAGGGACAAAGTTGCATCTGACAGGCTAAGCTCCTCAAGTCCTCCTCTCATCACGCATTTAAAAGCCGTGTGACCATCCCCACCTCCAAGTAAAGGGTATGCAACCCACATTACCGCCAGAGGAAGCCTTGACCAACAACTCTGATGGTGTAGACAGGGTATAGTCCCTTTCTATACACCTTCTTCCCTTTTTGGTCTATCCTTTCGAGGATGTGCCCTGTCCAACTTCATGACAACCAGTCCACACAACTTAGCATAAGCCAATATCTGCTAATGACTGGAGGCAAAATGAACATCATCATGGGAGCCATCCCTCTACAACAAACACTGCAAGCCTCACCCCTCCCCTTCTTGTCATATGCACTTGATAAACCACACTAAAATCCCTTCCATGCAAACAGTTGTATCCTATACCCAGGTCTAATCCTTGGATTGCGTCTTACAAGTTTCCTTTTGTGGTGGAACGCATGGAGAATCATGGAGATCTGGCATGCAAAGACACTCTTCATGAAAGACGGGAGCATGTGGCATGCGCCCCTCCACCGGAGCGCTATGTGCCCACCATCAAGAGGTATGCTAAGAAGCGAGGCCCTAAGCAATACTGTCCAGGGCGAAGGCTGAAGAATCCTCGAGTTAAGAAAGTCGAGACTCAAAACACGCAACAGGTGGCAGCACTAGTGGCACGAACCCCCAGCTCCCGCTCGGGCCCCAGATGCTCAAAGGCAAAAAGGGCAGCTTGGGAAAGAGAAAAATTTAATGAATTATTTAAAGACATTCTGAAGACGGTAGCGGGCCGGGACTACACCATTCATGTCCTGGCCGACATGTTCCCTGCTCAAACCCACGGGAGCCACGCACCAGCAAAGCCTCAGTCGCCCGACCACCCAGACTCGCCCCACCTCGTACAAATAGAGTAGCCCCATGTTGTATAAAAAGCTTATCAAATGCTACCTAGCCATGACGTTTTGTCTTTAAATGGTTAAGTGTTGACATGTCCCCCAATTGTACAAACTTTTCATATCTGTGTTTAATATATTTCACGTCTCTAGTGAAAGAAAAAGCTAATCGAGCGTAGGTGATAAGTATCTAAGTCAACACCATGAAATTCAGATAAGTGATGTCTCCTTGCGTTGCACTGGTTTATTATAGTTGTGGCATATACCATGCATGTACTCTCATGAAGTGACAAGTGGATGCAGGATGATACAGGTCTTTGTGCGAAAGTGTTCAATGCCCAATCACCGCAAGACCATCGACCCCACAAAGAGCCGCGACAAAGCTACGCTGCCGAAAGCAAAAGTCACCCTTGCCGATCGCCCACATCGCATGGCCCAAAGCATATTCATTGGCTATGCTCTCCTTCTGGGTAAAGCTCTATAGTTGGCTCACGGCAGTCGTTACCTCAATTGTACCAACATTGCGTGTGACGCAAGGAGGTTTGCAATGTCTCAAGTGTATCTCCCCATCTCAACAACTGCTTCTCTAACAATGAGGCTAGGGCTCAGTCATCACTGTAATATCCATTTCTTGAGCCTTCGAAGCTTGACATTTTCCAACCCACTGAAAGGCTGATAACCTCAACATATTGCAATGGTTGTACTCAAGCAAGTCAAAAAAAGAAGAAGGAAAGAAACAAAAAAGAAACCCAAAAAAAAAGAGAAAAACAAAGAAAAGAAATGAACGAAAAGAAGCACCCACAATCACAAGCACAGCACCTAGGGATCCTCAAATTAGGTACATCCAGTGACCTTGATCGGCTGGCTCCATCCCTAGTCCCCTAGCCCTTTAACATCACCCACAATTGTTCAGGGCACATCAAGGGCAGGACATACCTAGGGAGCTTGTCTCGCCTATGGTTAGACATGTCACCCTGACCCACTTGCACAATTCTCTCTTGCACTTTGCCTTAGTACCATTGCAATCAGTGGTGGTAAGCACCGCACAATTGGCCATGAAAAGTACACCATCCTCATCAAGCGAGTCCAATAGCTTCCAGCTACCAAAAGTGCGATGTCCCTGTATTCACTTATGATACGTCATGCAGTCACAATGCAAAGGATGTCTCATATACCTTCTTGTACTTCTTCTCAACATGGAAAACTTTGCTTCATCCACGCATTGTTACGAGAAACTAGCCCGCAGTCTTCTAACTATGTAATATCTAAGTATGCATGAGCACTCACATAATATATGCACCAAAGTATCTACACAATTTGGGTCCTCAAGTGCAGGACAATACTCTCTGCTTGCTTAGAGTTCGACATGTCTCCCAAACTAATCAAACTATGTCTTGTGCACAATAAGAAGACTAGCACTACCCCTTAGGGAGAGACCACATGAGAGGTTTTCAATTGCAGGTATTGAAGACTCCCACGAAGGTGTCGTTCACTCTTCATCAACACTCAACTCTGAATTTCTATCCTTATCAACCTGTAAGCCTGCCAACAATCAGCATGTACAGAAGCCCCAATACACTGCCACTTGTACTCCATCAGTGCAACCCCCCAAAGAATAGCCCTACCACCAACTCCCATTGCCCTACCACCTACCACTCAACCCACCAATGTGCCCCCAATGACCTTCCTCCCCACCACTACCAACACTCCGCCAAGGTAACCACAGACATCCTTGCCACCCACGTCTTCGGTGCATGCTAAACGCTTGCTACCTACAACTGTGAGTGCCATGGGACTGGCACTCGGCTAGGAGGGGGGTAATGTTAACCCCAACACGAAGAAAGCAAAAGGAAATAAAAAAGATGCAAGGCAAAGGCAGAAAAAAGGTAGCTCGACTAAAGAAAGAATAGGAGAAAAGGGCAGAAGCGCAAGGGCAACCTTAAAAGTCCAAGGCAAATGCAAAAGGGGAAAGGTGCATTTTAAAATACAAAGGCGCTCCCTAAGATCTTGTAAAAGAGTGTCAGGCGGTGGAAAATCCGGAAAGCCAAAACAGAAGATAAAGACAAAGGCCAAGGCAAAGAGAAACAGAAGACAAAGGCGTACGAGGAAAAGCGCAAGTCAAACTATTGTAAAAGAGTGCAAGCGCATCATGGTTTAATTCAAGGAGCGTCGGGCTCTCACCCGTGCAATTTGTAAATGTAGACGGGCGGTGGAAAGGAAGCTAGGAAGATAGAAGGATAATGGGAAAAAGGGCCTAGGCTACGGCCAGCCATGTAAAAGGGGAAAAGGGGATGACCGCCCAAAAGGGATTTAGGGTTTTGTATATAAAGTTGAAAAGTGAATGAGAAGCTCATTCTTGGGTGTGGCCAAAAGTAGCTCTTCTCTTCTTCTTCTTCTTCTTGTTCTTGCTTGCTTGAGCTTGTGCTTGAGAGAGGGAGTGTGAGAGTGTGAGGGAGTGAGTGTGTGAGGGTGAGGGACCGAGGAGGAGAAGCTCTCCATCTTCTCCTCTCTTCTTCTCTTCTCTTCTCTTCTCTTCTCTTCTCTTCTCTTCTCTTCTCTTCTCTTCTCTTCTCTTCTCTTGCTCGCGGCAATGGAGCTTGGAGCTTGGAGCGGGAGGATCTAGCTTGCTTGAAGCTTGCACTTGGATCGTGGAGCCACGGAGTGCACGGGAGAGGAGGTAACTTGAACGGCACGGTGGTAAGCTCACTACACCCGTAGATATGGATGGCGCGTCGGTTATGTGAGAGGTAGCCATTAGTGCTCGGCTTGGAACGCTTGAAACAATAAGTGGCCCATGGGTCTTGGCAGTTGAGCGAAGGCTCCCACACCTAGCCATGGTATTCACTATAAAGAAGTTTTGTCATTATCTTTTGGCTACACCCTTTGTCTTCTTCGTTGACCATCAAGCCTTGCTTTATCTTGTGAACAAACCTTGCGCTGCTACAGGATGCATAGCTAGGTGGTTGCTTTTGCTTCTAGAATTTGTCTTCTCTGTGGTTGAACACAAGGGTAAGAAACATTACATGGTAGACCATATGGCCCACATGTCAAAAGAGTGGATCTAGGGCATGGCTATGGTGGTTTGAAGAGATAGAGTGAACTCATGAAGACATAGAGTTGAAGATATAATGTCACACAAGTGAATTAGGTTCCAAGATTGAGACTTGGACTCAAAAACACAGTCTTATGTGGTTGGACAATGACTCAGACTCTCAACTGAAAGGACAAAAGTACCATCATATTGCATTACTCATCTTGCAAGTACAATGCTTTATAGTAGTTGGGTTGTTCCACTCTCCTCACTGTGCATATGGGATTCAAGACATCTCTTCCTAGAGCATACATCATTTGTCATTTCTCAACACCCCCCTCAAATGATGAGTTCCTACACTTGTTGCTCTTGCCCCCCCACATGATAACATGGCCTGGGAGACTAGCTCATAGGTAACCTAGTCAAGTTAAAGCTTGAAACCTTACATCTTTGGTAAGGGTTTCGTTTTACAAAGAAAATCCACTAAGGGAAACAAAATAAAATCCACTATGGGAGAGATAATTTCTTCAAAACAATCTGTCAGATTTGTTGTTGATGGCGGAAGCATCTTCTTCTTCTCTTTTATTCATGACCTGATTCTGGTGGTTACCATTCTACATCTGTTGTGCTCTTTTACAGTGGAAACATTCACTGGCTATATGGCCAATCTTACCACAATAATGACATGTCATCCGATCTTTGTTGTCAGTGTTGAATCCTCAACCTCTTCCTTTGGGTCCAACAACTCCTTTAGTGTATAAGAGATTTTACCTAGATGATGGGACACCATCTTTTGCATTCTTGTTCTTCTGTTTATTCTCTTCATCAAGAAGAGATTGTTCAATATCTTTAATTGAGAGACTTGGAACATTACTTAGGGTGGACACAAGATTCTCATATGGATCCTTATTTACACTTGCAAGCAATACGGCTATTGCTTCGTCTTCATCAATATTCTTCTTAAGAGTTGCAAGATGGGTTTTTAGGCTCTTGAACTTGTTAATATGTATGGTCATGGAAGCTTTAATATCCACTTTATAAAACTGCATGAATAATTTTACCTTTGAATTCCTTGCTTGGGTACCAAACATCCTTTCAAGTTCCTCCCAAGTAGTTCTAGCATCTCTAATGCCAAAGATATGATGTAGCACATCATCACTTAGTCCCCAGCCAATGATGTCTAAAGCCTTGTTGTTCATTTTTTCCACTTTTTTCCACTCCTTTGTCTTGAGCTAGTCTTCTTCAATGAACCTATCTTCATCATCTTCCTTCTTGCTATTTGTATCATCCTCAAATAGGTCCCACAAGTCCTTTCACATAAGGTGGTACATGGTCTTCTCCTTCCAGGCATGAAAGCCTTCTCCATTGAACTTGGCTATTTGCTCAAGTTTAGACATTTTGAAGGAGGTCTTACCACGAGTGTACTCGGGCAGTGTCTATCCTTTTACAATGAGATTGAAGCTTACAAGAGATTTAATCAGTTGGGCATTCCACATTAAAATTCTTCGTGTTTTTCATTGCAAGACTGAAGTAAAACCAGCAATTGAATTGTTCTTGGATTTGTCAAGAAGCACTAGGTCAGTATCAAGAGATACTTGCTTGATTTGAGGCTTGATGTTTCCTGATTTCAAGTGGTCTACTTGAATTTAGGTGAGTTGCTCTAGATCTTCTTCTTGAAGGTTTATACTTGCTAGAGACTTTAGTGCTTGTAGCTCAATGATTAAACCCACTATTGATAGCTTCAAAGAGAGGAACCAGTGATAAATATCAAGCTTTTGAGGTTTTGGCTATGGAGTCTTTAGGGTTTCTAATAGAAGTGACTGGTTTTTTATCACAGTAGCCTGTAAAGGAAACCAATTGGTGAGTACTTTGATGGAGAGGAAGCTCATTACCCCACCTTTGATTGCCCTTTGCTCGTAGAGGGAATCGCGGCCTGTGTGTGCAACAGCAGCAGTACGATCACAGGAGGTGCAGTTCTAGACAGTGAGCATGAATTTCCACAATGACTTCTTGTAGAGGGGATAATATTGAGCCGTGATGTAATATAGAGAAGCGCCTTGAGGTGTAGAGGATATGTCTAGAAGGAAGCTTCAGTAGATATTGCTTGGTTTGGGAGATCCAAAGGCTCCAAGGTAGGTAGGTACTGTTGGCTATGGCTACCATAAACTGTCAAGTGATGATAGGGGTAAAAAATGAGGTCATAAGCTTGCATTGAGTTGGACTAAAGTTGAGAAGGCTTGAGAAAGTAGAGAGGAGAGATAGATTGAGTTGGGCGATGCTCAACTGAGCTCTAATACCATGTCAAAAGAGTGGATATAGAGCATGGATATGGTGGTTTGAAGAGATGGAGTGAACTCATGAAGACATAGAGTTGAAGATAGAATGTCACACAAGTGAATTAGGTTTTAATTTTGAGACTTGGACTCATAAACATAGTCTTGTTGGTTGGACAATGACTCAAACTCTCAAACTGAAAGGACAAAAGTACCATCATATTGCATTACTCATCTTGCAAGTACAGTGCTTTATAGTAGTTGGGTTGTTCCACTCTCCTCACTGTGCATATGGGATTCAGGACATCTCTTCCTAGAGCATACATCATTTGTCATTTCTCAACATCACATACCCACAAGAGAAGCTGTTGGATGAGGCATCATAGATGACTTGCTTGATACACACTTGTTTAGCATGTCTAGTCATAAGAAAGACCTTTTTGAGGCTGATCTAACGTCGTATTGGATAGATGATAGTCCAAGTCCTAGAGTATGGATTTCTTGAGAGATCTATAGAGAAAACTAGGCTAAAGTGCATTATCCTTAAGATTCAGCCCTATCAATTAATTTTCAACCAACTCTATAGACTAGGACATGACGGGTTATTGAAAAGATGAGTATGTGACCATGAAATGTATGAGGTGCTTTGTTGAAGCACATAGTGGAATTGTTGGATGACACTTCAACGGAGACACTACAACATGCATGGTACTACAATCTTTGCTGTGGTGGCCGAACCTATTCCACAATGTTGCCAAGTTTATGAAGCATTGTGATGAATGTCAAAGGACCAAAGTATCCATCCATAAGAACAAGATGGAGTTGACCCTAGTAATAGCATGACAATCGGAATGCATTCATTTTCCATTCTTGCAAACTTATATAGCCCACTTGAGAGGCATTCTTCATTGGCATCTCGACATGATTGGGCTAGCGGATATTCTCCCTCAACACGATTTGCTTTCTTGGCACATTGAAATTTCTTCAACCTCCCTACGGGCCATCTACTCCCTTTGTAACGTTGCTCATGTTGTATCTTTATACTCTTCATCATGCTGTACTTTTGAGATTATGTTTTGGTAATTAATACAATCACCCTTTGGGGGATTGACTTTATTGGGCCAATGAGCCTTGCAGTGCAACACTCACACAAGTAAAGTACATCATTGTAGAGATGGATTATCTCATGAAATGGACCAAAGCTCAAGCCACCAGGAAGAATGATCCTCGGACCACGGCTAAGTTCCTTTGGGAGTAGATGATCTTGCAATTCGACTGCCCAATTGAGTTAGTTAGTGATCAATGCATGTAGTTCATTAATGAAGTGATTTCCCATTTACTATCTACATTCTTGATCATCCATAGAGAATCATTACCATACCACCCTCAAGCTAACAGTCAGGTAAAATCTACGAACAAAGTCCTAGTGAACATACTGACTAAGATAGTCTCTACCTCACGCAGCAATTGGGACAATAAACTCATGGTAGTGCTATGGGCCTACTAAATAGCCTAGAAGACGGTAGTAGGGCAATTTAACACCATTCAAGCTTACCTACAAGACACCAAAGTGATCATGCTACTAGAGTTTTTCGTTCCAAGCTTGAGAGTTGCAGTGCAAGAAAGATGGGATGGCAAGGAGGCATGGATGGGATGCCTGCCAGAGCTAGAATGCCTTTCTGAGACCTCTTAGCTACCCATGCACTAATCTGTGAAAAGGAAAGATGCAAGAGGAGCTAGTTTGACAAACATGTCAAATAATGTGATTTTGAGCATAGTGACTTAGTGCTATTATACTTTGTAATAAGGAGCCATAAGAAAAAGATGCAGTTCAAAGGATTGGGACCTTTCAGGGGGTCTGCAACATTAGTTAAACTAGTAATGTAGAGCTCGAGACCCTAGAAGGAGAGGGTGTAAGCTTCTTCAATGGCAGTCGCCTCAAGAAGTACTACCCCCCAATGCATCCTTTGCATGAGCTCCAATGCTAGAACCCCCTATGAATGTGAGAGTTGCCACTATCACCAAGATAGAGGCCGAGGATGAGAAAATGGTACAACCTGCATACCTATGCATATTGATCAGTGGGGTCACACGACATATGCCTTTGATGCACTCATTAATGAGGGAGCTGACTGTAATATCCTTACATACAATCTCATTGGACCCTCATTGGTCAACCCTAGTTGTAACCTACTAACGTGAAACTCAACCCGTTTGGGGGCCAGTCCTACTCACTACTAGGAAAGTGCTAAATAGCGGTCTCTATCAAGACTAAAAGCCTTCCTATGATCTTCTACATGATGCCTAACACAAAGGCCACTAGTAAGGAATCACTGCTAGGATGTGCATTCAAGAAACAAGCACACTGAAATGTTGACTATGACTCACAACACATTTACCTCACCATTGGCAATGTTTGGATAGTGACACCTTTTAGCAAGGGTAGAACAGCTCCATCTAAGACCGTAGTGCCACCGGTAGAGGAACCTAGTGCAAGGTCTAAGGAGGGGGGTCATGAATTGTCCCACCCTAACAAAACAAACTGCCTGCAACCCAAAGGAGACACATCCAAAATCATTGAGCAATAGCTCAAATGGGTGCCCAAATGACAATTGCAGTTGCCTAGAAGCCAACAAACTGCACGAACTTGTAACCATGGAACCTCATGCCCTAGGCCTAGGAGGTAAAGTTGGTGCTAATACCAAAGTTAAAAAATGATTAAGCTTGATCGTTTCCCAAAGACCTATTGTGCATTCAAGGCTACTACAAAGACAAAAAATGGATTTGATTGCCCAAGACTATGAGTGGCATGGGTGCCCCTCAATCCAGGCCCTCCAGTCCATCTCCACAAAATGGTAAGCCAGCCAAGAATGAGAAATCAATTGGCTCAAAAATCACCAAATCCATAGAAACTCAATGAGTCTATCAACCAAAACCAAAACCAAATACCCCCCCTAGATGAACTCAACCTGACACTCCTAGTGTCCCAACTGCTCCACGAGCAAAAGGCAGTCCATCTAATTTGAGCCCCAAGACCAACCCATCGCAAAAGTGGCCGCTAAACACCCAACTGACCAATTCATGATGCAAGCATGAGTTCTTAAGTTATCCAGTGCACAACCTCCCACATGCCTTAGACCCTCCTATGAGTATAGATATATCCTTGCCTTGGCCTCAAAACTTGCCACAAACACAGGGGACAACCTCGCCACCTACATCAAACGATTGGACACCACATTCACGATGCTAGCCACAAGAGCTACGAACGGCTGGACTTAGGCCTCCTCGATGAGACATTAGCAATGTAAGTGTGCTCCTTGCCATGCACTTAGGAGGAATATGAGTTTGTGTTTGTCAAGATCCTTGAGGTGGCCAAAGCCTTGATTGATAGTGATATTTCTCGGGAGCGAGCTCTCAAACAAGGGTTGCTCACATCCTATGTGGCAAGGTCAAATTCTCTACAACAAGCTGAGCTAGAAGAGCTAGAGCCAAATTATGACTAACACTGATCGTAGACAAACAATCAAAACCATTGAGTATGA
This sequence comes from Lygodium microphyllum, assembly GCF_053477565.2. NCBI lineage: Eukaryota > Viridiplantae > Streptophyta > Polypodiopsida > Schizaeales > Lygodiaceae > Lygodium > Lygodium microphyllum. The sequence goes on from NC_141158.1 coordinate 72,131,441, forward strand.
CCCCATCTATGTGGCTCCTACCTTATTCAGAGTCTTGGCCATCACATGCAAACGACCTTTAGAGGAACATATCATGGCCCATCCCTATTTGGATTGACTCATGCTTGAGGAAGAACTACAGATTGCTAGTAGGATGAACTCTAGAGACTTCCTAACCGATGTCCTAGCCTAGATTGCACAAATAGGCATTAGGCCTCAAAACATGGACAACCATGCCCACTTACATTCCTGGGGGGAGGGAGGAAGATGGAAAAGAAAACATGACTTGAACTTCAAAACTTCAAAAGCAAAAATGAACGAATAAAGGGAAGTTGTACTTGAAGAAAATCTTTTATGGAATGTGTGGATTGATTGAAGTATAAAAAGTTTCCATTCCTTATTGGAACATCACACCATTTCATAATGTTCAGTCATAAACTTTTCCTTTGTTTCAAAAAGTACTTTCAAAGGAGTTAACTATAAGTTGTTGTGCCATAATAGGAACTTGAGATGGTAGGCCAACTCCCATTCTCAGTAGAAGAGAACAACAAGTACCAATTGGCCACTAAAACACAAGTCTACAACCAACTAGAGTACTGCAGCATCAACAATTTGGGAGAGCTAGTAAACAAGGAAGGCACAATGAGAAAATAGTTGACTAGTGCAATCTCCATAGATACATAGAGAAGGTTGGCCAAAATATTGACCACAGTAGGTGCATTAAATTCCTGAGCACTTGTGATGTCCAAAGGAATTGTGACACAATGACCATCAGGCAAGGTGAAACCTCTAGAAAGGTGGAAGTGGCCCTTAATCTAGAAATTGTGGAGATGGCACTGGGAATAGCAGAGAAGTCAGAGAAGAGGCCAATGAGGGATGTGTATGGGATGCTGGGGATGGAAAAAAAGAAGGTTTACACTAATGACAGAATCAGCCCACTAATATTCTAGACCGCACCATTGAACTGCAAGATAAAATGGTCCACATCCTTTTATCAAGCCAGAGATATAATGCTCTTTTGAACAGAATAGATGTAGCATTGCTAGAGAGCCTTGCAACCAATCCCTTGGATGAGGTAAATTGGAACACCTATGTTCAGAAGACAATACACGCATCGACAAAGGTAATAGCCACAACACCAAGGGTGATAGAAGGGAAGTCTCCCACTACCACAACAAAGTTAAAAAAAACTTGCCTCAAATGTTTCAATTGTAGGATTTGGAGGAGTGTTAACTGCCATCATTCAAGAAGCTCTAGGGGAGGTGGAAAGAAAGTAGCAGAAGAGACCCCAGAGCTATCACCAATCCAAGAGGAGCATCGCTCTCCCTTCTTAGAAAGCCCAAACATCTCGCTTTCAGTAGGAGAACATAGGGAAGATGATGTTCATAAGGAAAATTAGGACAATATGGAGGGAGTTGCCAATGAAAAGGAGAAGCAAGAAGCCTCAAGCAAGAGGATAGTCAATGAGTAGCAAGGCTTAGAGTTGTCAAGCCAAGGGGAGAGGAAAAATATCACTCTCAAAATCCACATAAGGAGAACTTGATCCACCTATGAAGAAAATAGGGATTTGAAAAGGGTGGAGCAGGAATCGAGGAGATTAGAAGAAAAGTGTCAGAAGAGGTAAGAAGAGGAGGAAGAATGACTAAGGCAATATGAGGAGGAGGAGGAGGAGAGCACCCTGGCCATCCAGATATCCGTGGAGCAACCCTCCCAATCTCAGGAATTGTCAATGATAAGCCCAACAACAGAGAACGTACCAAGCATGAGCACAACAACTAAAGAAGTGGGACCAAGATTGGTGCCGGAAGGCAAGGGTAAAGCCCTACTACACCTAATCCCACCTATCATGGCCGCACCAACAATCACCCCAACACAAGAAACTTTGGAAGGGGTGGTCAACAAAAGCAACTAGGTGTAGTACTTAGCTAGCAAAGTCCAAGAATTTGCACCTATACCCAATGAAGAAGTCCCTTCTACAACCACAAGTACAGTTAGAAGAGCAAAGGGCTACATGCAAAGCCATGCATTCCTTAGCAAATCTCTTAGACCCCCTTGAAATGTAGCTACTGAAGAGTATCAAGATGACATCTATCATGCTTCCTCCCAATGTATATCACAAAAAAAAGGGAGGGGAAAGAAAAAGAAAAAAAAATATAAAAATAAAAAAAGAAAAGAGAAAACAAAGAAAAGACCCGCATGAAGCAAAAAGAAAGGAACAAGCAGCTCCTCATGTAACATCAGAGTGCTAGAAACACCGCACCTAGGGGCTCTTAAGTTAGGTGCATCCAGTGGCCTTGGTTGGCCACAGCTCTATGCCTAACCCCCTAGCCCTCCCTGTCCCCCCACTTCACACTTAGGGCACATCAAGAGCAGACACACCTAGGGAGTTTTACACTCACCTACCGTTAGACCTGTCTCCTTAAGTCACACCCACATCACCTCCCCTTGTACACAAGCTCGGTCCTCAAGTGTGGGACAATACCATAGGCTTCCATGAGGTACCCAACTCCTAGTTTCACTGGCACGGACACCCTGCACTGCATGACGGTGAGGTAGGCACATCCCCTAGGTAATGCACTTCCTTTTCATTTTCAGGTACATTCAACAATCTGCGACCGACCACCAACTTTGGAGACCCTTGCCACCCACTCTACCCTTTGTCTCCACAATCTCACATCCATTTTGTGATGTTTCTTCTCCTTGTCCAATCTCCACAAAGCCCCATCACATTGACCCACATGGAAACCCTTCAACAACTTGAGCCCTCATCAACGTACACGTGCCATGGGACTAGCACTTGGCTAGGAGGGGGAATATTAACCCCAATGTAAAGAAAGCAAAAGAAAATTAAAAAGGACACAAGGAAAAGCAAAAAAACTAGTCTGACTGAAGAAATAGAAGGAAAAAAGGCCAGAAGCACAAGGACAACCTTAAAAGTTCAAGGCGAGTGCAAAAGAGAAAAGATGCATTTTAAATGCAAAGGTGTATCCTAAATTTTTGTAAGAGAGTGCCAACCTCCCTCTTGTGCAATTTGCAAATGTAGGTGGACATGGGTGAAGGCACAATGCAAATAGGAAGGGAATAGGAAAGTAGGACCTAGGTTAAAATGGATGGGCATGTAAAAAAGAGATGGGTGCCCAAAGGGGATTATGGTTTTGTATAAAAGGCAAAAATTAAATGAAGAAGCTCATTCTTGTGTGTGGGAAAAACTAGCTCTCTTCTTCTTCTTCTTGTTCTTGCTTCCTTGAGCTTGTGCTTGAGAGAGTGTGTGTGAGGAAGTGAGTGTATGAGGGTGAGGGACTATGGTGGAGAAGCTCTCGATCTTCTCCTTCCTTCTTCTTCATCTCTTCTCTTCTCTTGTCTCTACACATAGCAATGGAGCATGGCGCTTGGAACTTGAGGATGATCTTGCACCTTGGATTGTGGAGCTATAAGAGTACTTGAGAGAGGAGGAAACTTGATCAAGCATAGAGGTAAGCTCACTAAACTCGTAGGTGTAAGAGCATGTACGGCTATGTGAGAGGTATCCATGTCACTTGGCTTGAAACGCTTGAAGCAATTAGTTTATGGGTCCTGGTAGTTGAGCAAGAAGCTCCGACAAGAAGCAAAAGCATCGACCAAACCATAGGTAAAGTAGATGAGAGCTAAAGGAGTCCAAGAGTTGAAGAGTTGGAGAAGGGAGATGAGAGCCAAAGGAATCCAAGGCACGTAAGAAAGATGAAGTTAGGCTACCCAACTTGAAGATGAACCAATGTTGGAAGAGATAGAGTTGGAGAAGGGAGAGGAGATTGTGATCACATGAGTGAAGAAACACCTCTACTCATTAAGAGTGAGGGTGAGGCCAATGTAACACCCTCCTTTGAGACAAAAAATTCCTTTGATGATAAGGATGATGAGGACATAGATAAAGATATAGACTTAAAAGATGAGGCTAGTAGGGTGAAAGCACTGTGGGCAAGGAATCCTCTATATGGAACCAACACTTCATTATGTAGGGGACAAACCCCAATCTTAGAGGAGGAGTTAGGGAAAGAAGAAGAGAAGAGAGAAGAGTTATAAGGAGAGGAAGCATCATGCAAAGAAGAAGATAAGGGAGAGGATGAGCTTGATCCTGATCTTGGAACACCTCAACCCTGACAACCCAAATCCCAATAGGAAACTAACCCCAATAAGTTTGATGATGATAGGATAGAAGGAGAGTTGAAGGAGAGAATCATGAGAATATGGGAAGATATAGAAGAGGATGATAGGAAAGAATAAGAGAAAGATTTTGTTAGGGGGATCCATAGCAAAGATTTAAAAAAGGTGAGATAATGAAGCAGAAGAAAAGAGGTAGAGTTAGCAAGGAACAAGGTGAGTGAGGAAGAAATGATAGAGCAAGATGAAAAGAGTGAGAGAAAGAAGAAACAATTAGAAGAAATTTAGAAAGAAGGAAGAGAAACTAGAAAGAGGCAAATGAGCCACTTAGATGAGAGAGTGTGGAAAGTTAGAAAGCCAAAAAAAGAAGATGAGAAGCAATAAGAAGTTAAGGTAGAAGCTACACAAGTCAAGATAAATCTAGATATGGTAGCCAAAGAAGAGAAGATAGAAGGAGAGTTAGAGTCAGACAAGAAGGTGAATAAAGAAAAGGAACAAAAGAGAGATCTAGACAAAGAAGGTCGAAAAAAAAAGGAAAGATAGAGAAAGAAGATAAAGAGAGTGAGAAGAAGATGATGATGAAGGCAACATGAAACGCCAAGAAATAGAGGCAAGCCACAAAAGACAAGATGAAAGGTGAGAATGAGGATGCCTCCAAAGGCCCCCCATGCTAAACTTGTGGCTCAAATGATGAAAAACCTGGGTTCGAAAGCCTGGGTTCGATCCATGGCCACACCGTATCCTAGCTAAATCGGATCAAAGTAGGAACCAAGTGCACTTCAACAATGGAGTCATTGGCTATGCCTTTAAACTCAAGGAGGTGAACCATCATGATCTTGGGTAGAACGAGTTAGAGGGAGGATGAAGCCTCAAAGAAGGGAGAGCATGAGGGATTGCTCACTATATGGTCTAATCAAGGTAACTTAATGCCATGGAAGGAGACCTTGCTAGTAGTTAACCCTCCAACTCACTCTTAAGGTGACATCTTTGGATTATGGAACCTGTTGGGACTATGCTCAATGTTCTTAAAGATTGAGACCTTGGATTTTAGGCCACATGCAATGTAAGGCAATGTCATCTCAATCCTATGTCCATTATCAAGCATTTTTGTGAAAATTTGATTCGGCTTGAACATGTTGCGAATTTGCCCTAGATGAACGGTTCAAGGTTATGGTGACATGGCTTGAAAGCTTTCGCAAGCACGAGATTTTGTTCGAAATATGGTGGGCATTATTCGAAAATACTAAATGTTGGATTTTTTTGACAAAGATAAACTCGAAGGTCACAAATCTTATGAGACACGAGAAAGAACTCTAAGTATGGAAGAAAATGTGGAAGAGTTTATTAACTCATAAGTAAGTGGTAAAAACGTGTGTAATAAGGTTTTTTTTGGGTTAAAATTTTTTTGGGGTACGAAACGCATCATTCAAAAAAGAAAAAGCTAATTTAAAAATCTTGAAAGGAAGAAGGTTGGAGAAAACATAGGGTGTGAATGGGGACATAAAAAGCAGATGTTGTAGTTCGTGATGGAGAAGGGCGATCATCTCATCGTGTTGATATGAGGCATGCAAAATTTTAGGTGCTTTTGAGGAGGAGCATGACTACAGCAAAGCATGGTGCATTAAGAGTTTTGGAGTAGAATAACATCAGGAAGAAGAAACGAGAGCCCCACAACACGACAATCTAGGGGACGTAAAGATAGCGAAGATGAAGCAGGTGCTCATACGATTATTAATGATAATGAAGACTGGAGCACCATTCCTTTCCAAAGCATAGACAAAAGGTGCCTTTCAAAGAGACGATGTGTACTATTAGTCACAAACTACTAGACATGAAGCAATTTGTAAAAGTTTCTTTTGGCTATAGTTGGTATATCTTGATTTTTTACTAGGTGGGGTGTTAGGGGAATATTTCAAGGGTTGTGGTTCCATGTCTATAGTTGGTATATCCTGATTTTTTACTAGGTGGGGTGTTAGGGGAAGAAATAAAGATTGTTGAGCACTCTAGCATTTTAATGAGAGTTTTTTTGGATTGACAAAGTCAAATTGAAGGCTCTTAAAGGCTAGTACTAGGCCAAGAACCTATACCAACACTCCTTTTTCTCATGTGTCTTGGGTTGTGTGAGAGGCTTGTCCTCGATCACGCTCGCGATACACCGTGACTCACCAACAAACATTGGTATTACCCCAAACATCAACTTGATACCTCTACTTCCAATGCTCAGTATCCGGTCTAAGTGTGACAACTTAGTCTCTATCCCCCAAAGAATTTCAACTCCAAACAAAGGTAAAAAAGAGCCAAAGAGGTGCCATGCACCAAGACCACACCTTCTAGTGCAAAAAGACAAGCTGAACCAACCAATTTGTCTAAGTTCAAGGCAAGAAAGAAAGATCCGACAAAGAGGCCAAGCAAGAAAATCCAAGTTCTAGACTTGATGATGTATCTTGGTAAACAAACTAAGACACCCAAGACCCAAGGCAAAGGCTCAAAGGAAGGGAGGAACTATGTAATGAGCAACCCAATGGATTGACTCCTTTAAGGCATGACACAACATGGCAACAACCGAGTCACTAAGTCTTGACCCCAATAATGCAACAACTTGGGATCACACCTGCAATACTTGCCGTGCAAGCCTCAAGAGCCAAGACAAATAAAGTTAGGATCTTAAAGCCTCCATGAAAGATAATAAAAGAAAAGAGTCTAGATGGGCAAACACTAGCCATCTTGATAGTAAAAGCTACATTAATACCCTGCTAATGAGTCAAGTTCTAGACCCTACAAGAGATTGACTATCTTGATAGGATCCATACATGTCAAAACCCCTCTATCCATGGGGTATAGTCTCAACTCTAGCTGCCAAATGGCATTGATTGGGTTCTAATGATGACACCCTAAGATAGTCAATGTTTGGCTCTTTCTACTCTTGCCTAATCTAAAGTTTGAGTTAAGAAGGAAGCCTCTTGACTAAACAAGTCCACTTTACCATTGGAAAGACCCGCTAATGAGTGATTTTTTTTCAAATACCTCTCTTCAACAATTGATCATTATTTGTCCATAAGGTCCTTAACTTAAGAGATAACTTATTACATGTTGCTATGTGCTTTTCTATGGATTCTTGTGGATATCCATACTTTTTCTCTAAAGAAATATCCATTTTAGACAATAAAAACTCCAATTTTATTATCATTTTTCAATATCAAGTGATCATTATGATTTTGGGAGCTTAAAAATGACCTTGCTTTTCACTTGATTTGTTTGAGGATCCATATTTTTAGCCTAAAAAGTGAAAATTTCCTAAAAGAAAAACACAAGATCTAATAATCCACCACCACCTCCCTCAAAGGATTTCTTTAGTTTTCTAAATTATTTAAATATTTTAGTTAGATATATAAAAATTTGCTTCATTAATTAACCCTTTTAAACAATGTTCATTCACGTAAATAGCCATAGACATGAATGCATTGTCAACCAATCTTTTGAAAACAATTGCAAACAAAGTATTTATCTATACCTTCTCTAAGTTACAATCATTGTGCCGACATTCTATCCCATACATCATGACCTGTATCCAAAGTCTATGGGTATTTGTCTAACTTCCATGGACACAATCCACCAATCTTCCCCTTAGCTAGCATTGGGCCTTCCAAGAGAACTTATCTCAAGCTCATAGGGGTTAAGTCGATACTTGATGCCCAAGGAATTTACAGCTAGAGCCCCCCTAGCACCCTTGTCACCTTCTAGCCTAACCTCCTCCCTATAAAGATATCTCTCACATTCAGGGCATGGAATAAATCTAGCCCCTTGGTGAAGGACTCTACCACTAGCCTTGAGGGAGACCATGGGCATATCCAAGAATCCACCCATGTTGGCATAATATCTCTTTTTGAAAATTCACAAATAAGGCAATCAATCTATTCTCAACTAGGAAACCATCTCCTTTCCAAGCAACAAGTGTATTTCTCCTTAGAGTGAAATTACATAAATCAATACATGATACTCTCCCTAGTGTTTAAGATGTGATACTTCTCAGACCCTCTTCATATTTTTGAAAGGTCATGAGCTTTCCTCTAAGCGATGCAATGTTTTAGCATTACATCCAAAACTTTAAGATGTATGGGCAAGGTATCTACCTTTTCAGGGATAATCATGATTAGTTCTTAATGGACAATTTATTTTCATATTCTAAAGACATTGTAAGTTGTAATTCCCTCCTAAATCTACAATAATTTAAGGGCATTCAAGAATCTTAACTACATGGATAGAAACTACTCTTTACCCTTTCATTGTTGCAAGTAGTAATAATAGCCAACTGAATACAAAGTGATAAATCAATTAATCAATCATCTTACTTAATCAAAACCCCTTTGAATCTATCCTAAGGCACCTCAACAAAAGTTGGTATGCATGGGACTTCGTTCACATGTGCAACCTCTTGTCCCATTCCAACTCTCCACACCATTTTGGGGCTATCATAGCAAGCGAACTTCTTCTAACACATTCTTTGCTCTATTCATTCTTGGACCCTTGTAATGCCTTCTAACCCGTATATCTTTAAAGTAAAGCTTTGCAAGGTAAAATGGGATACATAGAGTCTAGCAAAGCAAGGGAGTATATTGGCTAGGAGAAGATGATAATCCTTGGATAGGGTTGTTGAAATGATAGGGCATTAGTATTATGAAGCTTCCATATGTTGGAGGGCAAGACTTACTATAACTTGAGTGGATTTATGAATAGAAAAATAACAAAATGGAAATGTAATGATGGTGGAAATCCAAGAGGAAAAAACTTATGTCACTTGTGAGGATGTGTTGCAAGTACATCGATCCTTTGAAATTGGTGGTCTTCGGAGGTCTTCTCTCCTTCCAATCCTTCTTTACCTCTCTATCTCTCTATCTCACCCAGTCTCTATTTTACTTTCTCCCCTCTTTATTATTTTTCTCTTCTAACGTTCTCCCTTTCTTATACTACTATCTCTCTCATTATCTTCTTCCTCTCTCTCTCTCTCTCTCTCTCTCTCTCTCTCTATATATATATATATATATATATATATATATCCATTCAATAGCAATGCAATGTTTAGAGGAGACAATAATCCTCAATAGCTTAGTCTCTGAGGCTTATATAGCCTTTGTCTTACTTAATCACCTAGCGAGCTTTGCTTCTCTATGTACTAGCTTTGCTCATGAATGGTTGGATTGGGATCCTAACTTTTGCATATTTTCTATTAGTTGAGGATTATGTTTGTGCGATTATGATGATGTTGTACAAGATGGTGATGTTTATCTCGATGATGATGATGATGAAGATTATGTTGATTGTAAGGATAATGTCAATTGATGAGCATAATGATGATGCAACAATGACAACGATAGGAAAAAAAATCGACTATGTAGCTCTCTAGAGCTTTTATCAATATTTTTTCAAATCAAGATTATTACATTCTCTCCCCCTTAGAGGAATCAAGATATCCTCATCTCAAGAGAAACTGGGGTTATTATTTTCCTGTGGTAAGTTGGATCATACAACTTGTGGATTAGGACCCACCACGATTTTATTGTGCTACTCTGATTATACACAAGCACTCAACTTCAAAGTGATATTATGAATTCAAGTTATGTTTATTGCAACGTATTATTACTGAAATCATTAGAAGAGCAGGACCCATTACAAGTATAAGGCTTATTGAATCATATAAGGATCTTTTTTAAGATTCTACTCATCATCAAAGGGTATATGGGCTATATATGTTCATCCTTTTCTATTTCTTAAAGTATATTGAATGGTGAACTTGTATGGCTTTGGTTCTCTATTGATTTCTCATCTTCTTTATCCGATTCAAGGAAATCAACTTGTATTTACCCTAGCCCATTGTAAGGTATCTCCTCATCATGCGTCCTCACTCTCCACACTTGTGGCGCCTCATCCCATGGTTCTTTGGATCATTAGAGTCTTCCTTGGAGTCCACAGAGGTAGTTTTCTTAAAGATGTTGGCCTTTATTTGAATCGATCAAAACTTTGGCCTTGAGGAGAGTATCTTGAAGGTCCTTGGGTTACATACATTCCAATTGAGTGTCCAAGAAAGATTTAACCCTTGGAAAAACTTGACCAAATATTGGGTAATATCCATAGCTGGAGCATACTTTTGGAGAGTTACAAATCGAGAGTATTACACTTCTAGGCTCAAGCCTATCTGATGAAGCTCAAAGAACTCCTTCATCTTCAAGGTGTGATGGGAAGGCGGAAGATACCTTCCATGCATAGCTTAGCAATAGTTTCTAAGTCTCTAGTATCTGTCAAGATTGTGCGAGAGAAGGAAGGAGTCTCACTTGTAGCTATCTTGCTTGCACAATGGGGGAATACACACAAGGGTGGAGGCTGAAAACAGTTTTCCTCTTCTTAGTTGTGGAAGCCAAAATGAACTCTCTTACAAAGAAATAGAAGAACCCTGTATATATGGGTCTCAAACCAAACTCAACTAACTAAGGTGGCATGCTAACTGAGCCACAAACTAGAGTAGATAAGGATAGCTATCGTGTAGCTATTATTCAGGGGCGGTGTACCAACCGCGTCTGCAACTAACACGTCGGTGACATAAATGCACAACGGTCACCCTGGCGTATCACGAGTGGAGCTCGATATGTCAACACTCCCCCTCGAGCTCAATCCCAATTTCTGCACACCAAGCAGGTCTCTGAACTTGCGCAGCTTCTCTGCGCCCAATGCCTTCGTGAATATGTCAGCTACCTGATCCTCTGTGCTGACATAAACTAGATCAATAAGACCTAGTAAAACCCTCTCTCGCACATAGTGATAATGCACCTCAATGTGCTTTGTTCTAGCATAATAGACTGGGTTATTTGCCAAGTGTATACTACTCATGTTGTCACAATAAATGACAACTGGCCCATCTGTAGACTGATGCATATCATAAAGTAGCTTATGCAACCAAGCTACCTCACATGCAGCCATTGCTGCACCCCTGTACTCAGCCTCTGTGCTCGACAAGGCAACTGTAGGCTGTTTCTTGCTGCTCCAAGTGACTGCAGTACTCCCAAAAGAGAACACATATCCACTGGTAGATCGTCTATCAGAAATACTACCAGCCCAATCAGCATCAGTGTATCCATGCAACTGTATCTGAACCCCAATCTCATAAAATAGTCCATACTGCAATGTGGACTTCACATACCTGAGTATGCGTCTAGCCGCATCCAAATGTGGTTTCCTTGGAGCCTGCATAAACTGACTTACCAATCCAACAGCATAGCTCAAATCTGGCCTGGTAATAGTCATATAAATCAAGCTTCCTACCATGCGTCTGTACATAGTAGGGTCTTCCAGAAGCTCACCTGCATCTGCGCTCAGCTTCACATTCTGCTCCAAAGGAACTGAAATAGGCTTACAGCCTGTCATCCCATATTTGGACAGCATGTCCAATCCATACTGCCTCTGCAAGAGCTGTATCCCACTTGGTGATCTAATCACCTCAATGCCCAAGAAATAACGCAGCTCTCCCAAATCCTTCATCTCAAACTTCTGCTTCAATAGCATTTTCACATGAAGGATATCTTCATCACTGTCACCTGTCATAATCAAATCATCAACATAAATGACAAGTAGCATAATATCTTTCTCTGTTTTTCTCACATAAAGTGAGAAGTCTGCCTTGGAAATCTGAAAGCCAATAGTGACAAGATACTGTCCTATCTTGTCAGACCATGCTCTAGGTGCTTGCTTCAAGCCATACAAAGCTTTCTTCAACCTGCAAACAAACTCAGGATGAACAGCATGCACATAACCTGGTGGCTGCTCCATATAGACCTCTTCTTGCAAATCACCATGCAAGAAGGCATTCTTTACATCCATCTGATGTAAAGACCATCCCTTTGATGCAGCCATAGCAATGACTGCTCTTACGATTGCCATCCTTGCAACCGGACTGAATGTTTCTTCATAGTCAATGCCATATGTTTGTGCATACCCCTTGACTACTAATCTTGCCTTGTATCTGTTCACAGAACCATCAGCATTGTGCTTCACCTTATAAACCCACTTACAGTCAATTGCATTCTTACCTTTAGGCAAAGGCACCAATTCCCATGTAGTGTTTGCTTCCAAGGCATCCATTTCTTCATCCATGGCTTTCTCCCATTTTTCTTTTCCCATGGCTTGCTCAAAAGAAGTGGGTTCTGGTTCCTGTATCACCTTGACCATATATGCATAGTGAATGGCTGTAAATCCATCATATTTCAGCCTATCCACAGGATACCTAACTCTGGTAGACCTGCGCAAAGTGGGTTCACTCCCAGGTGCTCTCAAAACATCCCTGGTCTTCCTTACTCCAGGTGTAACAATAGAGGGAATACCCAACTCATCATCAATGCTCTGTTCTGAGCCACTGGATTCACCATCCACATAAGAGTGACCTGCATTCACATCAATCATGGGCTGATCAACCTTCTCTTTTCCTTTTCGTGATACCTGCATACCACTATCTGTATTACTTTGAGAAGATTCTCCTGATCTCAATCTGCCTGTCCATGGCGAAGAATGTGAACCACTGCTAGAGGATGCTCCAGGTCCACTAATATTTTGTGACTGCTGCTGTGAATTTTGTGCAGCATTACCATTTTGTGCATCTACATCATCAATCACATTTACTGGTTTATACCAGCTACTCATCTCATCAAAAACAACATCTCTGCTCACTGTAAACTTACGAGTAGAAGGGTTATAGCATCTATACCCTTTTTGCTACAGAGGGTAACCAATAAAGATGCACTTCTCAGCTTTTGGATCCAACTTGGATCTCAGCTCATCTGGCACATGTACATAGGCAATGCAACCAAAAATTTTCAAATGAGAAATATCTGGTTTCCTACCAGTATACCTCTCCTCTGGAGTCATTCCATGTATTGCTGCAGTGGGAGTCCTGTTCATTATGTAGACTGCTGTAGCAACTGCTTCAGCCCAATAAAAATCTGGCAGGTCTTTTTCATTGAGCATGGCACGAGACACCTCTCCAATATGTCTGTTTTTTCTTTCTGCAATTCCATTTTGCTGTGGGGTATGACTGCATGAATATTGCTGCTTTATGCCATGCTCCTGCAAGAACCTTGCAAACTCATTTGAGAGGTACTCTCCCCCTCCATCTGACCTTAGGCATTTTATCTGCAGACCTGTTTCTTTTTCAACCATAGCTTTAAGAGTTTTGAAATGCCCAAAAACTTCACTTTTCTTTTTCATAAAATACACCCAAACTTTTCTGCTATAGTCATCAATAAAACTGACAAAATAATGACAGCCTCCAAGAGATGCAGCTTTAGTAGTCCACACATCAGAGTGGATTAATTCCAATGGCTTCTGACTCTCTTGAACATGTCTAGGAAATGGTTTCCTTGCCTGTTTTCCAAACTGACAGGCTTCACATACCTTATGCATTTCTGCAACCTTGAACTTAGGCAATCCTGCAACAATATTTTAGGCCTGCATTGATTTAAGTCGCTGTACATTAACATGACCAATGCGTTTATGCCAGATATCAATATCTGCAACTACACCGGTCCCATGTGCAAACATTGCTGCACTCAATTCAGGCATGTCTGCATCCAATGTAAACATTCTGCCCTTCTTCTTTCCTTTTGCTATCAAGCGACCTTTATTTTTCATATCCTCAACAAAGCATCCATGAGGATTAAGTCTGACCTGCAAGCCCTGCTCAACCATTTGACCAACAGAAACCAGATTCTTGGTGATATTCGGGACATGAAATACATCGGACAGGTATTTCTTTTTCCCATCCTGCATAGACAAAGGAATTTTTCCAATCTGCACAATAGGATGTGCAGTATCATCACCAGTCTCCACAAATCCTAGTTTTTCCATTTTTCTTGCATCCTCCATCCATTCTGCATGACCTGTCATATGGTTTGATGCACCTGAGTCAACATACCATACATCGTTGCTTTCTTCTCCACTTGTCACAGAATTGTTCATGTGCTGCACCATGAACAAATGCTCATTTCTGTCATCACCCTGTCTACTAGAAGATGCATAATTCCCTTGTTGCAGTTTTCCATTCATGATATCATTCTGCTTTTTATAGCAGTCTTTAGCCATATGACCCATTTTACCACAGTAGTAGCATTCAACATTACTGTTTGCATTTTGGCCTCTTTGCCATCCACCACGACCTCTTTGGCTCCCCCTGCCTCTAGAGTTACCACGTCCTCCTCCATAGGACTGGTTTTCTTGAGTTTGCTGCATATTTTGATTTCTACCACGGCCTCCAAATCGGCCTCCTCTACCTCTGCCTCTACCTCTTCCAGCATTTGAGTAGAAGACAGCTTCTTTTGAAGTTCCTCCTGAAGAAGATGCACCACCATTTCTCTGCTCCTCAGAAATTAGAAGAGCAATCAACTCTTCAAAATCAGGAAATCTTTCAGGACGGAAATGGATATCCGAAACTGCGCATAATCCTTTCCTAGACCATTCAAGGTCACAGAAACTAAATCATCATCTTTCACTGGCGACCCAATGGAAGCAAGTGCATCTGCAATCTTCTTCACCTTCATGTGGTAGTCATTGATGCTCATATTTTCTCTTTGCACATTGTGCAACTCTTGCTTGAGCTGCATTTTCCTAGCTTGCGTATTTGTGCTATACATCTTTGACAGAGTATCCCATGCCTCCTTTGGCATAGTTGCATCCTGAATATGCACAATCATAGAGTCTGAAATGCTGATAGACAGCCAGTACATAACTTTCCTGGCTCTCTCATGCCATGCTTTAAATGCCTGCATTTGCTGTTGATTGGGAACATCAGGAAGAACTGGTTCTTCTTCATTTCCTGCAACAAATTCCCAATATCCTTTTCCCATAAGGAAATTCATCATTCTAAACTTCCATGCTTGGAAGTTGTTCTTGTCAAGCTTTTCAGTGACAATCTGTGAAAGAGAATCAGATGCCATTACAGAAGACTGCAAAAAATTCTGTCACTGCAAAAACCACAGCTTCACCCTCACAAGGGAAAATCTGCAAAACTGGCGAAAGTGGTATTTGACCACACAGTCACTTCCTAGTGACAATTTTGCATCAACAGGCAACAGGGATGATTCTGTAACTCCCAATGTCTCTGCGCACAAGCATACAATGCAATTTTTATAGTAACTATTCACCGACCTGTAGAACAGTGGCTGCACAGCATAAAACTGGGACGTTTCCTGAGTGCGTGCAGAAAACTTCCGCCTCCAAAACAGGCCCCGAAATGGCCTCAAATCAAAAAAACAGGGTCGCCGAGAGCTAAAGCTTTCTCCCGCAGCATATACTGCCCTCTTGCTTCACCGCGAAGGGCGTCTCAACCTGAGACAATGCACTCCTGCACTTTCCGGCTGTGCTACCTGCAGAGATCTGCTCCCAAAACAGAAAATGAAAGCAACACTGCTCCTCTTACCAGAACACCGCGAGCTTGGCTTGCTTTCTTGAGCTCCTTACCACGAACAAGGCTCTGATACCATGTCAAGATTGTGGGAGAGAAGGAAGGAGTCTCACTTGTAGCTATCTTGCTTGCACAATGGGGGAATACACACAAGGGTGGAGGCTGAAAACAGTTTTCCTCTTCTTAGTTGTGGAAGCCAAAATGAACTCTCTTACAAAGAAATAGAAGAACCCTGTATATATGGGTCTCAAACCAAACTCAACTAACTAAGGTGGAATGCTAACTGAGCCACAAACTAGAGTAGATAAGGATAGCTATCGTGTAGCTATTATTCAGGGGCGGTGTACCAACCGCGTCTGCAACTAACACGTCGGTGACATAAATGCACAACGGTCACCCTGGCGTATCACGAGTGGAGCTCGATATGTCAACAGTATCTTAGCACCATTTATTATCAACTAGCTCTTATTTAATTTTAACAATTTGTAACAATATCTAGATTCATACAAGAAAAAAAGTTTTCTATGATACCAAGTGTAACACCTCTACCTAAACGAGCATTGATAGCACATATTTTAGTATCCCATCAAGAAGCAATAAACATTACTACCATCTGAAATACATTAGAATAACTAGACATTTGTAACCTTGAACTATTTGAGTCTAGCTTACATGGAAGCTTTGCCTCAAATCCACAAGGATCGACCTGAAGACAAAAACCTAATTTAAATACTATAGTCTCCTATTATCCATCTAGCATTAGCTTTTGAGGTGATTTCATTGCTATCATCCCTCAAGCTAAAGCAAACAATTGCCACACTTGGCTCAAAGAGAGTGAGAAATGGGGAATCAATGTGCATTGACCTTATATTGGCCTATTCTACCATAGCAAAACAATAATAATAGTCAACATAGAAATCTTCTCTAAATACTTATAATTCGGCCCATAGATTCTTGAATCAGAATATGATAGAAAGTAGTGAATATTCTTCAACTTCAAGAAAAGGGTTACAAAAATTCAAGTTACATCATAGACAATAGAATAAAAATGATGTCTTGAAAATAGTGTAGTATACATTCTTCATGAATTAAAAAATGATAGAAAATGACATTCAATTTTCAAGAAACTAGTACAGGATTTCAAGTCACATCATAAACTACCAAGAATAACCACGGTCCTAAATGTTACTCATCACATATTTTCTTAATAAAGGAACCATAGTAAACAATATCATATTTTCAAGAGATAGAGATAGACATTCAAGTTACAACCTATGCAATCCTAATAGAGCACCATCCTAGAGGTTTCCACTACACATCAAAGATAGATCTGAAAAGATACATACAAGGAGTTACAACCAGGACATACACCCTTCACATAGCATTCACATGACATTCAAGGTCTATTTCTTACGTTGTAAATAAGGCACCTACATACATACTAAGATTAAGAGTGTAATTTGAGCCTCAACATGTGGCATAGCTTGGTAAAATGGTTGCATGGTAGCCATGACATGAACCCACATATCCCTCCATCCAAATAAATAATGATGTAATCATTTCAAAGCAACACGCCATAGCTAGAAAGCCATTAAGTACAATGACATCCATAGAATATTGTAGATGATGAAGATATAGAACCATGACTGAATAAGTAAATCACCACTCGAATGACAAGGAGTAGTTGCATCAATCAAGAAATATCTCAATGATGCTCCAACATATGCATCTTAAGCGATAGATGATGGTGTACCACACAACTTGAATCTCGAACAAGGAATAGTATTGCCAAATAAATATGCAAGCTAATCCAAGAAAACCTACAAAAGAAAATAATGCAAAACTACATCTACATCTATATCATAATCTTCCATAACTTCAATCTACATCATGGCATCTGCAAAGTATTTATTGGTATTGATCCAAACTAATAAAACCTGCATCTACTGATTTTTAGGTCTATTTTTCAGGTTCCTAAAACTTCTAATCTTTAGGTTGCTACTGTAATTGCTATTTTTGAGTTTGCTATAGCATCTCTTGCTGCATACCCTGCATTTTAAAATACTACAACACTTCCCATTGTTGTTTCAAGAACTCAAGTTGTTGTTTCAAGAATTCAATTTGTAGGAATTTAGGTTTCTAAAATCCATCTTGTAAATGTGACACTACTAGCAATCCTGAACATTCTCAAGTTATTAAAATATAATGGAAAACTGACATCTCATGTCCCATGATATCATTAGAAAGAGAATTTGTGAATGGAATCAAGAACATATAAGAAAGTATTGCTACATTTAGCTTTCACTTTTGTATGATCAGTTTGGCATCCTTCTTCAAATTAGTTCTATGCTAACGAATCGTATAATCAAAGACTTTCATGTTAGTGTAATTCCATGCAAATATGTCTTACAATTCCTTACACAACTTGATGAGATCTTTCTTGAAGGTCTCCTCAACATATATGCTTACTTTGATAGGTTTAGCCTTTCCTTCCCCATTCAAGTTGGCCTCTTGTACTTCATCCTCCACCACTCTTGTAGATCTTCTCATAATATGTTTGTATCTTTGCTCAATTTGAATAATACCCTTCAATCCTTCCTCATCTTGCATATTTGAATTGTCCATACACTCTTCCTCCTCAGTTTCTTGATTTTCAAGTTTCCCTTAGTGATCAGACTTAGAATGACTGATTACATGGTCTTGAACTACTTTACATTGCTCACTTCATGACCTATCCTAAAATTCAAACCACTCCTGACCTGCAAAAGGATCTTCAAGTTGTTGTCCTAACCAATTTTGATCTACAAGTTGAATTGTTTGCTGTCCAAAAACTCCATTTTTTATACTTTTGGGCTACTTCTAATACCCTTGAATGTTACTATCAACATATATTTTAAATAATGGAACCATTGAAGGATTTTCTTGAAGAGATAACTCATTCTCATCACCCTCCTCTACATCATCCACCAAACTAATTGTTTGTGCATACAAATCCTCAAGAATAACATCATGGCTTGGAATATTTGAGTATGCAAATCAACAATTTCATTGTCCTTATCCTTAAAAATTCCTCAAGATCATTAATAGCCTCAAAATAATGTGAAACTTACAATTCCATTGCATTCTTGACATGAGCAACCTCTCATTGAAGCAAAGTTTTCTCTTCTTTAAGCTGATTGATAACAAACAGAGCCTCAATTGTTACAATTTTTAATGCATTCCTTTCCTTTTCCAACTCAGAATGTAATACTCCACTCGCCCACTCTACGTAGAAACCCCTTGTTTTTCATTAAAACAAATTAAATTAATTGAAAATTTTTTTAATTTTTCCCTTGTGCCGTCGCCGAACAGGTCGCAAGGGGGCAAGAAGAAAAGACGACAGATGACAAATAGGGGAAGGAAGAGGGCAAGGGTGTCGTCAACAATGACATGCGGGGAGCCATCACGAATGATGTTGGGGGAAGAAAGAAGGAGATGACGATGCCGAGGAAGGAGTGGAGGAGGAAGGCAATGACGTGGACAAGGAGTAGATGACGATGAAGATGGAGCAGTTGATGATGATGTCAATGGAGGGGGAGGCCACGTGGCCAAATGCCCCCCCCCCCCCCCCTAATACCACCTCTCCCCCTATAACCTCCCCCCTCCTTAAACGAACAAGGGAAACCACCTTATTCTTCTTCCCCCCCCCCCCATAATACCACCTCTCCCCCTATAACCTCCCCCCCTCCTTAAGCAAACAAGGGACACCACCTTATTCTTTACCCCCTTGTTGTCGAGAGAAGAGGGAGAGAGAGGGTGACAGGGTGGGAAAGAGAGAGAGAGGGTGAGAAGAAGAAGAAGAAGAAGAAGAAGAAGAAGAAGAAAGGGAGGTGCGAAGAGAGAAGAAGAAGAAGAAGAAGAAGAGAGAGAGTGTGTGAGTGAGTGAGTGAGTGAGTGAGTGAGTGAGTGAGTGAGTGAGTGAGTGAGTGAGTGAAGGTTCTAGAAGATTCCTCCTTTCCCCTCCTTAGAGAGTGGCCACACATGTTTACCCTTTCCCTCCTATCCACGACCTTAGCCCCTTCCATCGTGATAGAAGTCATGGGCACACCATATCTCTGTCAAGAGAAAGGGAGAAATAAATTTACAAGCTAAAAGTATGGCCCCAAAACGGAGGGAGATATGCATCAACGATAATCCCGCATCCAACAATATGGAGCTACCGGCCAAGGCATTTCTGCGAATATGAATACAACGTCGAGTATGGATAATTCATATCTGAATATCTAGGTACTAATTTCCATCTCTGCTATTCATTGAGACATAGGTTGTATTGCCTTGGCATGTGCATGAGTTTATTTTAATAGGTAACCCAAAATTATTTTTCAATAGTTAATGAACTTGTGGGGAATCTTAGGATAATTCTTTCCGTAACCATAGATGACTTTGCGTAGATTTATGCATATGACGCATTGAGGTCCACCGCACAAACACTTGTAGCCAAATACAATCATTGCATCACAGTGCTACATGACAAAATCATACGTAGCATAAAGGGCATATAAGGTTACTTAAGGGTTATGCACATAGATGGTGCATGCATGGGAAAGATTATATGAAACATACATCAATGGTACACAAATTGATATTGCATTAAAGTCTTGCTAATATCATGAAATATTAGTTCTTTTGGATCTTGAAGTTATGCGTAGCTAGTACAAACAACAATCATTAGGATTAAAACTACGATGCCTTGAGATCTATCCGATAGCTATTATGTTTATCAATCCTATTCGAGGTTGGGCTAGATGCAAGGCTAGATGCAAACAACAACTCCATGCATCAAAGGCAAGTGGAGAGCTTAAGGATTAGGAAACTCCGAGAGAAAGTAAAGACCGATGCTTTTGTACTTGTTGGGAAGAAGGTTGAGTTATTGATCAATGTAAGTGATTAACTGAACTTATGTCTTGTATAGTGTTTGAAACCTTAACATATGCCTTAGCCGAAAGAATGGTATGTTAAGTAAAATTTACATAGAACCACTCCCGATCCCAAGGGGGAGAGAAAATACACGGTGGAAAGGTTATCTCAAAGACTATTCCTGCAATGTTTGGAAAAGGATACCATTATTTTTGTTGATTGATCAAACAGCGTCCTAAATGCTTTTTGCATTAAACTGATTGTTGGGATGTGATTTGGATGATTATTCCAAGTGCTTGTGTTTGATGGTAAATGCATGGTAGGGGTCAATGATGGCAAGTTACCATGGGGGAATAAAGGAATGTTTTTCTTGGAAGATGATATTAGGCTGATTGCCTTGATTGTGCTTGATTCTTAATTGGATTAATTAAGGAAGGATATTTTGTGTGGGTGGATCATCTCCAAGGTCACACCGTGTCTCAACCCAAGAGGGAACTGCTCGATTCACGGGTCGAATGTCGAGTGGTGAAAAGGCCATCCCCCGTAAGTTGTGTCTCACTCCTAGGTCTCTTGGGGTCAAGTAGAGCTCTAGATAGCCCTTGCCTAGTCCGGAACGGATTTGAAAGATGTCGTGAGCCCAACATTTGTGGTGTCAGAAGATCCTATTCTAGATAATTGATGGAAATTATGGTGCCATCATGTGATTTGGACCAGGTACTTCTATTGTACAGAAGGGATATATAAATTCTCTTATATGGGTAGGAGACAAAGATTAATTGGAAGATAAGTTAACAAACTTGTTTGTCAAAAGTACTGCTTGCTCTGTATTTGTGTCTGTGTCATAAATTATGCGAATGAATCATATTCCCTAAAAGGCTTAATTAATGAAGCTAATTTCACACATAAATGTGATAGGACCTAATTAGATAACTAAAGAATGCCTATTGAGGAAAGTGGGTGGGCAGAACCCCCAACGGGTCTGTCCTATGGCAGGGTGGTCCCAAAGAACTAGGAGGCTTCTCACAAGGTTTTACCGACGTTAACCTTTAGGTATTGTTAAGTTAGAACCAGATTCATGCCGTTTTAGGGGACCGAAATGGGACTATGCCCTACAGACAGAGAGGTTGAGTGGGCATCCCTCCTGTTTCCCATTCTCTTTGAACTAAGTGCAGCATGGGTTTGCTTCGGATCAGGTATCGCTACATAAAGTAGGATGTCCAAGACCTGACGTTAGAATGCTGTCAAGAGAACTTGACCACTAGGAACCCAAATTTCAGGTCGATCCTAGTGGGTTCCGTCGCAAACATTCCATTGCAAGAGGTGAACTCGGGAAACCCTAGGCGACAAACCCCGTAACATTCTATGGGAGTGCCAGGCAGCGACGCTTAGATTTGTTTCTCGATGGACCGCTAAACGTGCTTGGACAGTAGATAGGCAGGCACGAATGCTGTCACAAGACCTTGACCACTTAGAACCAAAATTTCAGGTCAATCCTAGTGGGTTCTGCAAATGTTCCGTTGCAAGGCGGACTCAAGAAACCCTAGGCAACAAACCCCGAAACATTCCATGGGAGTGCCATGCAGCAATGCTTAGATTCGTTTCTCAATGGACCGCTAAAAGGAGCTTGGACGGTACATAACATAGAAGAAATCCATTAAATCATCTCAATTGAAGATCGATCCATAGAGCATATCCCTTGCAAATTTTCAAGAAAACCAAACAAACTAAGTGATTTCTATATGTAGAGGAACCTCGCCACTCAACCACCAAGACCCATAGACTGCTTATCCCTTCAAGCATTTCAAGCGAGCACCTATGGCTATCTCTCACCTAGTCGATGTGGCTTCGATCCTACCAGGGTATAGTGAGCTTACCTCAATGCCCGAATGAATTGCCTCCTCCCTCAAGCACACCGGTAGCTCCACGATTCGTGATGCAAGCTCAAGCATCCTCAAGGCTCCACCTCCAAGTTTCAATGTTGATTCCTGCAAGAGCTAGGTTAGAAGTCCTTCCATGTAATTTAGATGTGTGGCAAGTGATATATTGGACTTCATTTCAAGCCTGAAAAATTCAATCAAGAGACCATACTTTGATGACTTAGACTGTGCACCAAACAAAGTGTCAAGTCTCTTCCATGTATCCTATGAAGTATCACAATTATCCACATGGTGGATATAGCTGTCATATAGCTCCAGTGGAAAATCAGTTGGGAAGTCACTATTTCAAAGATCTCATGGGTTTCTAAGCTTGCATAATGGTACATCCTTAGAATGGGATCCCTCACACTATAGATCCCATTTAATTAGTTTATCACTAATTGTGAGTCACCTTTAACCAATAACCAACAAATACCACCGCGTCTTGGTAGATTTAGACCCTAAACCAGGTCTTATATTTTTCCATGTTATTTATAAAAGAAATGCCTAAATACACTCTCATTTTCAAAACCACTCGATGATAATGGTCTTTTATGAGAACCCCTACACACATTCTTAGAAGGTCCTCGAGAAGCTCCATCAAAATAAAAGTATAAACCACCGCTTCATTGATATAACTTGCCATAATGATCAACCTATTTGTACTTATGGTAATCAAAGTCTAATCAAGAGAGGGGGTGTTAGATAGATACAATCTCTCCTTCCTCACTAAACTCGATAGGGATGCTAGTAAGAATCCAATGACAATGATGGCAATAGACTTGAACATCTCACGTGAAATATCCGTCCTACCACTTAGTGATGTGATTACCCTTACTCCACCAAATCACTTTGTCTTTGTGGTAACACTACTCTAATATGGAAGCTTCAGTTTATATAAGGTTGATTTATTTTTTAACTATACCCCTTGCAAATCCACTAAAAGGGTTGTAGAGTCATTATTTCCTATACAAACAATCTTATAATGACCATCCCATTTGGATTCCAAGTTACCTAGGAAGACCTCATGATGGATATGATAACATAGGACCAATTGATCCTTAGCAAATTTATACTTCTTAGCCCAAAGGTCATGAATCATTTTCATCCACTTCTTCCCTACTTCTTGGTGTAACAAGGCTTACAATCAAATCTTGTCAAGGTGTGCAAGGGTAGTGAGCCTTTCTTATAATACTTCCTCTTCACCCAAAGAATGGTTTAGAGTGAAACCCTACTATAGGAAACTCAATCTCCAAAGATAAAACACACTCTTGCCCATATACTAATTTAAAAAGGATGTGTCATGTAGCTCTTTTGAATGTCATATTATAGGCCCAAATAACCACAAATAACTTCTTAAGCTAGTCACACTTACCTTCGAATGCAATCTCATATAAAATCCCCATAAACTACTTATTGGTACTCTCTATGGGCCCATTTTTTTGGGGTTTGTAAGGTGTGTCTTATTATGTTTAATATTCAAAGCTTCCATCAAAGCCTCAATCACTTTATTCAAAGAATATGTCCCATGGTCAAACACAAGCTCCTTAGGTAGACCAAACAAAAAATGGTCTGTTTCAAAATAAAACTAGCCATTTCATTGGCCTTATTCTTTATCACAGCATGGGCTTCAAACCACTTTGTGAAAGATTGAGTGATTGAATAGAACATGTAGAATCCAAGCCACAAAAATCTAATGTCTTTAGAATTGAAGGAGGAGTCTTTAGAATAGAATGCAATAGCACTTGGTTGGATCGTCTAGGAGTGATAGACTACAAGCAAGGTGGATTAGTTCAACCAAGTACCACAACACTCCTTAGAAGAGAATCGACCTCAGAGTTGCAACCACCAAGGGAGACTCCTTCCTCTCACAATGGTTGTGAGTTTTGATTCTAACTTGAAAGTGAGCTCTAAGAGTGACCCACAAATACCCCAACCACCTAAGACCAAATGCACCAAAGGGGACTTGTCAATCCACCTAAGGTGTAGGCGATTGAAGGAGGAAAATAGGAAGTAGCCAAAGGGATTAGAAGCTGACGAACAATGAAAGCCCTAAGACCTACCTAAGTACTTCACAATGTTCAAAAGGTGATAGGATAGTGATCTTGTTAGGAGCTAAGAGGTAAGGGCAAGCAAATGAACTAATAGAAGGGCCTACTAAGTTCAACGAAGCTAACTTGGCTCATACTTGACAATCTAACTGATCTTGTCACTCTCTTACAAGACTACATAGATGTATTTTCTTGGTCATTAGATGAGCTCAAAGGAGTTGATTTCGAGAGTTGTGACCCATAACATTCGAATGACTCCTGATGTAACACTAGTTAAACACTGGCCATACTCGATGAATCCAAGGCACACACATGCTATCAATGAGGGAGGAGATAGATAAGCTATTGAAGGCTAGATTCATCTGCAAAATCAAGCACATGGACTAGGTATTGGCCATAGTGATTGTCCTAAAGAAGAACGGAAAAATTTGAGTGTGTGTAAACTATAAAAAGTCAATGCTACGACAAAGAGAGATAACTATCCAGTACCCTACTACACAAAGCACATGCTTGAAAGAGTGGTGGAAAAAGAGGGCTACATTTTACTGGACGGCTTCTCAAGTTATGACCAGGTGCAAGTACACCTTGACAATAGGCATAAGACTATGTTTATGACAAAATGGGGTGTGTTTGCTTACATAGTCATGCCATTTGGGGGCCGACAAATACACCAGATACCTTTCAATGCATCATGTGTGCCATCTTCAAAGACATGCTTAGGCAAGACTTGGAGGTTTTTTTTAATGACCTATGCGTTCATTCTAGTTGGAGAGAACACCTACATAAGCTTCGCGTAGTCTTTGAGCGGTGTAGGCTGCATAATCTCTCCTTGAACCCCTTGAAGTGCCAATTTTGGAGTAGGAATATGGTGTTGACTTTAATGAAGTCTTTTTTCCTATGGTCAAAATGACTTGGAAATTTATCATATTGATATAAAGATGAATTTTCCACATGGGAACTTGCATAATGAGATCTATATATAGTAGCCTAAGGGCTTTGAAAAAAAAGGTAGAAAACACCTAGTATGCAAGTTGAGAAAGAGCTTTATAGCATTAAGTAGACACCTAGGGAATGGTACCACTTATGCTTTTGTGCATTCACAAGGATAGAGTCATAGTACTATGGATCTGTGTTTATACAGAAGAAGGCTCATGATGGTAGCCTTATGATTTTGGTATTCTATGTGGATGATATGCTTATTACTAGAAGTGCTCATGATGAATTGGATGATTTTAAAACTTAGCTCAAGAAGAGCTTTGAGATGAAAGACATGGAACATTCCTTGCATATTCTTGGGATGCACATCATGCGCAATCTGAAAGTTGAGAAGAAACAAAGCTTGCATGGGAGATCTATGGCGGGAGAGCAAGAGCAAGAGAGAGAGAGACTCACAATGTGGGAACTTCAACAGTCACAATGTGTGACCGGCCTTCCCTTTATTCATCTATCACTAAAAGAATAAAAAATAAAGTGACGGGGGGACAGGCGCCCATCACTTGCAGTGTGCAAGCGTAGGTACTGTTAGTGTAGTAATACACAGGCGGCTAGGTGGAGGCACCTTTACCCCCAACAACCTCCCACTTAAAGGCAAATCTGCCCTAGTG
Source organism: Lygodium microphyllum (assembly GCF_053477565.2). Lineage (NCBI taxonomy): Eukaryota > Viridiplantae > Streptophyta > Polypodiopsida > Schizaeales > Lygodiaceae > Lygodium > Lygodium microphyllum. The sequence continues at coordinate 72,157,461 of NC_141158.1, forward strand.
AGGAGTAAAAAAGAAAAAGAAAAGATAGTGCAACATGTACACATGTACAACAGGATGAGGAAAGATGTAATCTCATCCCACGCCCATCAATCTCCTGAGGAAGGCAAAGCGCTCCATAGAGAGGCTTTTGTGAGTAGATCTGTAAGATTCTGGTCAGTCGAGATCTTGACAAGGTCAACAAACTTGTCCTCAACAACCCCACATATGAAGTGATACCTCATCTCAATGTGTTCCGTCTTTGCATGGAAGACCGGATTATTGGCTAACTGAATAGCACTCATAGAATCTAAATTGCAGTGTAGGGATAGCATCAATACCAAGGTCATGAACCAAACGGCCTAACCATATGTCCTCCTTGCAAGCCTTAGTGGCTACAATACACTCAGCCTCAGTGGTGGAAAGAGTCATACACTTCTGCACCCTAGACATCCAAGAGATAGCACCTCCAACATATGTAAACACATAGCTAGAAATGGACTTTCTACTATCTACATGTCCTGCATAATCAGAGTCAATATACCCCATGACTCGTGTATCCTGGTTGCCATAGCATATGCACATATTTTCAATGCCCTTCAAGTACCTCATGATACCCTTCATGACATCCCAATGCTTCTTGCCAAGTGTAGCCATATAGTGTGCCACAACACCAACTGCAAAGGCAATATCTGGACAATTGGCTATCATGGCATACATAAGAGTACCCACTACGAATGCATAGGAAATCTTGGCCATCTTAGCCCTCTACTCATTTGTCTATAGACAATTAGCCTATGATACCTTCACATAAGAAGGCAATGGACACCCAATAGGCTTCATGTCCTACATGTGGAAGCACTCAAGGACTTTATGAATGTACTCCCTCTGCAACAAGTAGAGGAGTCCCTAATGCATGTCACGTCTAATGCACATACCACGTATGTGAGAGGCCTATCCCAGATCCTTCATCTCAAAGCTCTTTTTGAGCTGAGCCTTAAGAGCATCTAGCTCATCATGAGCTTTCCGTACTAATAGCATGTCATCCACATAGAGTACCAAAATAAGAAAAAATCCATCACATGCTTTCTTTGTGTACAAGCACGGATCCATAGTACTATGGATGTAGTCTTGTGACTACATAAAAGCATCAAAATTATGGTACCATTCCCTAGGTGCTTGCTTCAAGCCATGAAGGCTTTTCTTCAACCTACACACTAGGTGCTCCCTGCCAGGCTCTGCAAAGCCCTTAGGCTGCTCCATGTAAATCTCATCATGCAAATCTCCATGTAAAAATGTCATCTTGACATCCATCTGATACAAGTCCAAGTCAAGCTGTGCAATTAAGGCCAAAACCAAGCGGAGGGTGGTCATCTTAACCACAAGAGAAAAACCCTCATCAAAGTCAGCTCTATGCTTCTGTTTAAAACCCTTAGCAACAAGTCTTGCCTTATAAGCCGGCTTGGGGTGTCCAAGGGCACTATTCAACTTGTACACCCATTTCCATGGCACAATCTTCTTGCTACTAGGTAAGGAAACCAAATCCCAAGTCGCATTCTTATGCAAGGAGTCTATCTCAGACTACATAGTCCTCTCCTAGGAGTGATTGTCACCCCTGTGCATAGCCTCATCATAAGTAAAAGGCTCGCTTGCATCTGTAACCAAGATATAATGCATCGAGGGCTGAAATATATCAAAGGGGTGTCTATCTTTAGTAGAACACCACACAGCAGGCTGTGTCGCCTGCCCAACATTCTATCCAATAACCTGGCCATGAGTACTTGCTGCTATTGTAGGATGTCCAGCTGGCTATACGGGAGCTCGTGGATCCTCCTGAAATATAACCCTGTGTATCTCCACTATCTTCTTAGGCTTCCTATACATCTTGTCTTCATGGAAGACTACATCATGGTGGCTGCAGATGACTTTCTGTGCCTGCGGATCCCATAGATGGTAACCCATCTCTTCTACATCTCCATAGCCAAGGAATATACATTTAACACTTTTAGGATCCAACTTGTTATGCTTGTTCTTGGGCATATCCAAATGCGCATAAGAGGGAGGCTTTCCTGTCCATACCTCCTCTGCAACCCTGGAAATCAATGGCACTACAGGGAAATCTATTGATGATATGCATGGCAGTCGTAACTACCTCATCCCAAAAGTGTTCCGATAGGCCTGCAGCATGTCTAAGCATATTGTGAACCCTCTCCTAGATGGTCCTACTCATCCGCTTAGCCCTACCATTCTAGGGGGGGTGTAGGGGGCAGTCAACTGACACTTAATACCCCTCTCATCACATAACTGCTCAAAATCACGTGATACATATTCACCCCCATTATCTGTCCTAAGGCATTTCAGTCTATGCCTAGACTGGTTTTTTGCCAAAGCAAGCCATCTCTAAAAAACTGCCAAGACATCAAACTTCTACTTTATGGGAAAATCCCATACCTTACGTGAAAAAAAATCTATGAAGGTAACACAATACTTCACACCACCCAAAGACTAACAGGGCATGGGCCCACAAACATTAAAATGTACCAAAGTCAAGGGCTCACACATGCATAATATACTTGACTTCTTATGTGTAGACCTAGTCTGCCTGCCATAAAGGTAATGATCACAAGAATCAAAATGAGAATATTCAAGGGGTGGTAAGTACTACAAAGCAAAAAGTATTTTCATTACTTTAATATAAATATGAGGTAAAGACCCCACAAACAAAGCATGATCAACTGTAGATCCAAAAATGATTAAGGGGTAGAGGTTGCCAACCTTGGCACCTCTTGCAAGCACAAGCCTGCCACGAGTAATCTTCCATGCAGAGTCTCCAAAAGATACATGATATCCTACATCATCAAGTTATCCAATGGACATGAGACTAGTGTCAATGCAAGTACACAACATACATCGTGCATAACAAAACTGCTACCAAAAGGAAATTGTAGCCTAACATCACCTATACTGACAATCTCAATAGACCCGTCATCATCACCCAAGCACATAGAGCCCGAAACAAAACGGTATGAATAGAACCACTCTCGAAGGTGTCACATGCAAGGATGCACTTGAGTCCAAGAGCCAACACTATGCATACATAGAGTGTTCACTATCATCTACGAAGCACTAGATGAAGCTGCTACAAGGATATAATCCCCATCACTATCCTCGGGCTACATAACATTGATCTCTTCAATTTTAACACTTGACTTAGCAGGTACTATGCTACGATCAGAAGAATTTTCTTGCACTTTCTCTTTTCCCTTGTCTTTGCACCTTTCATTGCGCAATTCATGACATTGTGGCCTTATGTGGCCTTTCTTCCCACAATGATGACAAGTCTGATTTGCATTTCTCCCGTGAGATTTACTGTGCAACTTGCCAAGCGACTTGGACCGAGATTTCTGCAAATCCCGTCTACGGCCATTACCACAGTCATTATTTGCATTTCCATCATGTCGACCTCTAACTATCAAAGCATGAGACACATGAGAAGCATCCAAATTCTTATGGTTTATCTCTTCTTGCAAATTAGAGATCTCAACATTAGATAGCTTTAGAGTAGTGGCAGAAGCACATAAGGCTATGTGGAATACATCCCAAGACTCATTAAGAGTTCCAAGCAAGAACAACGGAGTGACATCCTCTTTGAAATCAATGCCTTGCAAAACCAAGTTCTTAAAAATAGCATGAAACTAACTCAGAGGAGCTGACCTGATCACATTCTCTTTCATGCGAGATCCATAAGTTGTTTCAACCAATACATTTGACTTGCAGGACTTTGCTTGTCATAGAGGTTCTTGATCTTATCCCAAAGCTGCCAAGCACTTTGCACTTCCTTGACCACATCGTAATGCACCTGTTCCGTGAGAGACAAGATGAGGGTGGACTTGTATAACTCATCAAGCTCCATCCATTAGTCATTAGTCATAGTTTCAGGCTACTCTCCACTCAACCTTAGTGTCTTTATCTGCGATTTTTGCACCAATACCTGCCAAAATTTTCTCTTCCAATAGGCATAATTCATACCATCAAGCTTAGTGATGTTAAAGATAGCACTGTCAGTGGAAGAAGATGCCATACTACAAGTTGAAATAGTGCACACAGTTCAAAACTGCTTGCTGTAAATTGTAGAAAATGACCCGAAAATCACTAAAACCAAGGCAAAATGGTGAGAAACAAGTATTTAATGATACTACCCACCAAGTACCATCAAAATTATACCAAACAAGGATGATTCAACATGAAAAATACATGATATTCTAGAGATATATGCTTGATGTAATTTATGATAGCAGTGTACAATGAGAGCTGACAATAGGCAAAACCCAATATTCAAAGTCAATCACTGATTGTCAATGCAAAACTAGCATCAAGCGGGCATAGACAAGCATGTAACAATCAAACTAACATGAGCCAACACCTAAGCATGTCAGACAAAGTCTGTCAAAAAAGTCGGTACACCCCCCAATCAATAGGGAAAAATGTGCATACCATTACCAAGACTTGACACAAGTCGATGTTTACTCAGTGAATACAAAGCTAAATTAGCCCAAGTACATCTACACGGACCAAGGCATATCAACCATACATCATCCACGAGGAGATCCCGGTCTCAAAGATCCAAAAAGCTCAATATGCATAATCTGCACTATTCAATGTCTAATAAGCATTCAAAGACACTTCACTGGCACAAAAGCCATAAGTGTCAAGTAAATAAGCTCAAACAAAGCATGTAAGAGCACCAACGATGAAGTATCCAAGATCATACATCAGTAAGACATCTAGAGCATATGAGCGGTCAAGTATCCAACCAATGATAGCATCCAATGTCATGAAGACAATCCCAATCAATCTTGAATGAGCCAAAGAAAGACCAAAATAAGCTCTAGAATATCCAGAGTTAAGCCCAAATGAAGCTCCAATAGCATTCAAGTCCAAAAAATGTAACTAGCATGTGTAGATAACATAAGCATCAAGCATGTACCAACGGGTCATACATAGACCATAGGTATAACCTATGTCACAAAGCATGCCAGTGTAGACCAATGTCAAGTAAATGCCAACCAACCCAGATCAAACAAGGCCAAAATACATTCCAGAACCATCAAAGCATTTGCCAACCTTCATTTGCATCCCAATAGTCATATGAAACACCCGGGAAGCACCTATGACCAATAGGCAAAGCATAACGTGACTAAATAAGCTTCAGCCATGGAGTGTACAACAATGATTTACTATGTAAAACTGAGTATTTCATGCTACTAAATCAACTCCAAATGACGGCCAATCAATAGGCATACATTCCCCAAACATCCGGAATCAAACATAAGCATTCGGGCATCAAATAACCAATGCTATCCAAACATAAACATAAATTGCTGATGTAATATTGTTTGTGGGTGCCTATGGATTGTGGAAAAAAGTCGTGGACTAAGGTCAGTTCACAAATCAATTCCAATGATAAACCACCAATGCCAAGCATCAAGGGGGTGTTCACAAGTGCCAAATGAAGTGTTTTCAAGCTACCAATGAGTGCCAAGGGAGGGCTAAAGTAAAAAATAAAATTTTCAAGTATTCCACGAGGAAGTTACTATGTATATATATATATATATATCCTCTATATCACATGCGTTCAAGGCCTCTTTATAAATATCCTTATCCGTGATTTTCTCATGAATAAAGCATAACTCTTTTCTATTCAATTTGTAAATAACCCTTTTATATTACACCCTTCTGTATGTAAAAAATGTATAAAAATGGTATTTTAAAAATACCTTATTTTGAACCCATGTGATGCACACATATATTCATGAGTAACTTATCCTCAAGATGGTGCAAAGAGAGCACATGTTGCTCAGTATGCTACTAGTCCACGTGGCATTAATGGGGTGGAAGGGGGCTTAAGTAGTAATAAGCACAAGTGTCAAGAGACACTAGATGAGTAGTATCAAGAGATACTAGTTATAACAAACTGAGTGTTGCTTGCCTTATTGGACTTGAGGTTTTTAAGAACTTTCAAAAATGTGCTCCAGTTTGCTCAAATCTTCCAAACTCCCCTCCTTGAGGCTTGAGTGTTGCAGAAGATCTTTGAGTGGCAAAGATTGAGCTAATAGAATGTAGTGGAAAATGAGCTTGAGACTGTAGTAATGAAGAACTTGGTGTTGATGTCATCTCCAAATATTCCAAGGTCTTCACAAATTTCCCTCCTCGTTGGAATCTTCAAATTAAAGTGGCAGTAACTTCAGTGTACCAAGAGGAGTGAGAAAATGAAGAGAATTGAAGCTTTTTGAGAAGTTGGCTATGAAATCTGCATTAGGGTTTCTGGACAACCCTAGTTTTTTGTTATGTGTGAGCTGGATACTTGATCATTTTTAAAACTTTGTATATGGAAATGAAGCTTTTCTCATGGGTTTCCAAAGCCCTATGGTGCCACGTTGAATTGCGGCCTACACGCAGTGCACCAGTACTACGACAACAGTGGCGGGTGCAATTCTGAACAACGACATGTTGTAGGCAGAATGCTAAACCAATGGAGGCTTAATGTCAAGATGTTATGTGATAGTGCTCTCTAGAAGGAAGCTTCCAAAGATATGACCTCTATGATGAGATATGAAAGCTCCAAGTACATCAGGTCCTGTCTAGCTATGGCAGTCACAAGCTTGACTGACGATGAAGTTGAAAAAATGAAGTCCTAAGCTGGATGGGCAGAGATGATCAGAGGTGAGAAGAGACTAGAGAGGTAGTGCCATACCCAAATGGGTTCTGATACCACATAAAAGATGCGAGATCTAGAGCATGACAGATGTTATGGTGGATGAAAGATGAAGATTGAGATCATGATGATATGGACAAAGACAAGGACTTGACCTGCTACACAAGTGAATTAGGTTCCAAGATTGAGACTTGGACTCATAAACACATTCTTGTGTATGAGACTAACAATGACATTGTATTCATCTCATATGAAAATGACAAGCAAGTACAATGCTTTATAGGAAAGTCTAGGTAGCACATCCTCCTTCTATGCTTATGGGATTCTTGTCCTGTGCCCTCACTACTCCTTCCAAAGAGACTAAAGTAGGTGTGATTGAAAACATCTCAACAAGGTAGTAGACTCTATAGAGAGAGGAAGAGAGAAAAGAAAAAAAGAGGCACAAATGAAGAGAGGAGAGGGAAACATGTACACACACATAATAACATAAAACAAAGAGAAAACAAAAAACCAAAGGGTAAAGATAAGAAAAACAAAAAAAAACCTACTGTAACTCATTGCTTTAGAATAATTAATTTTGTGTACATAATTGATTATATGTAATTGAGCATATATATATATATATATATATATATATATATATATATATATATATATATATATGCCCTAACCCCACCTTTATTACTACTTGTAATTACCTCAAACTGCTTAGGATACTCCTTAGGCAAGACCCCACCCCGCAGGAGTGCGGCCTCCCAGTACTCCATTTTGATCCTAATGCTATAGATAGCTGCACAATGGCTCAACTAATTATGCAAGCTACATTACTGCCTTTATTTTGCGTAGCTCTTCTAGAGGAAATAAATGATAGCCGCTTCACTCATTGCAATCATCCATTCCTCTCCACCACCACCTTCAAGTTCGCCTAAACCTTAAGGGGTATCTCCAAAGCCGTCGATTCCTTAATAAATCTATTAAGCCCTCGTCTCCGCTCCACTCAGATGAAAAAGTCTAACTTCTGTCACAACTATGGATGTGGGTTATAATTATTTATTTATTTTTTAAAAAATAAAAGCAAAGAAATGAAAAGAAAAAAAAAGAACAAGAAAAATAAGAAAAATACACATGCAAGCTGCACATCGATCACAATCACTATACCTAGGGGTTCTCAAGTTAGGTGCGTCTGGTGGCCCCGATTGGCAGCTGGCTCCGTCCCTAACCCCCTAGCCTCATTTTGATCCCCCACTTCATACGTAGGGCACATCAAGGGCATGAAACACCTAGGGATATAACACTCACCTATGGTTAGACTTATCACCCTAAGCTACATGCACCACATCACCCCTATGCACAAATTGGGTCCTCAAGTGTGGGACACATCGAGGGCTGGGACCCATCTCCCAATCCCACAAGCATTGGCACCATGCACTTCACGGTAAGGCAAACACACCCTCATGTAGTGCATTGACTTTTCCTTCCAGGTACAAACAAGGGCTCCAACCACCAACTCCAGAGACCCCATCATCCATGCAATGCACTCCCCATCTTATGCGAAATGTTACCATGCAGGCACAACAAAGCAAGGAATGGACGCAACAGCCCCAATCAAAAAGTGAATGAAGAAGCTCATTTGGAATAGCACTAGAGAAGGCAACCATGGAGGGCCAAGAGGGTTTGATCTGTTTGCCAATTTGTATTTTGGAATTTATTTGCTATTCCAGGTATATACAATCCTTCATTAGGGTCTATTCTTACATTCTAGAAGTTTGTGTAACCTCTCATAACCAAAATCATTAGAATCGAGTTGATTTTTCTCAACCCTAGAAACTCATCCGCAAGAATCAAACACTATTACCAGAGTCCAATTCCCATAATCGGACTCGAATGGTCCAATTCCCAGAAGCATACAAGATTTTCACACTTAGACCAACTTATCTTGTCCAATTGGACATACCCTATCTGATTTAAAAAATCAGACACAAAATTGGACCATCTAGAATTGAACACTCAAAATTGGACTACCTAAGAATCGAACACACGAAAATCGAACAAAAAAATTGGACCATCTAGAATCGAACACCTGTCAAATCGGACGTCCAATTCCTAGAATCAAACTCTTAGAATTGGATGCATTAAAATTGGACCAAACCAAAATCGGACCACTCGGACTCAAACCATTCGATTGGTCATCAACCCAAAATCAAACGTCCGATTTTGATAATCGAACTCCTGATAATCGGACCTCTAAGAATTGAACAGAAAACTGTCAAAATTGGACAGGTAAACAAAATTCAAATTTGACATATCTAACCCCTGAAACTGACCCCCAGAGACCATACAGAGTCGAAAGCACATCATAGATCTATCATTGGGTTAAAATCTAGAGCAAGTAGTTCAAAACTTGGCTACGAACAGTCCTTCCAATCGCACATGGTATTTAGAGTAACGGCCTTGTGGGGCGGGGGGGACTGCCCCTCCCCACCTCCCCCAAGTAGGCTGGAGAGAAAATGTGTGTCATGACAAGTCCTCCAAATTAGATCCTAGTGTGGTAATGGCTCTACACAAGCATAGATTCTCACTTACAAAATAGCAACCAAAAGCCCATACCCGAACAAAGACAAACAGAGACCCTAGAACCTCAATGGGCCAATCTAGCCAATAAGGGCAAAAAGGCCACACCACAAAAACATGTATAGGTTGCATTTGGACTGCATCTAGTCAAAGCGGAATGCAACAACATCAAGCTACAACAATGATGATGACTAGACATGACAATCCTGACGATAGATGCACCTTGAATGGCATTGCACAGACAACCCAAGACATTAGTGGAGAATCCACATTTGGTTGTGTAGTTGGGGACTCAAAGGCATGTATCAGAATTCTTAAATTTGTAAGTCAAGACCCGGAAGATAAAGACATAGTACCGCCTACTTATCTTAGGATCAAACTCACCGCAAAAGGAGAGCACTATGTCAATACTCTCATCGATGAAGGAGCTAATTTAATATCTTTACCTATGAAGCATGGACCCTACTAGGCCAACTAGAGCTCACTCTCTGACTAATGCAACTCTTAGTCCTTACGGGGGACACTCACAAGCACTTATAGGGAAGTGCAAAATCCTTGTAATTATTGAAACTGAAAGCTTGCCTCTCCTATTCCATGTTCCTCCAAATAGTGCTAATTGTGGAAAGAAAACCCTCCTAGGAAGACCCTTCAAAAGGGTGACGAAGTGTGAGGCCGATTATGTAGTATAGAGGATACACTTGACACTACCGGGTGTGAGGATAATCACAACCTTTAGTAAGGGTGACCTCATCAAACCTTGGGAAAAAGACAAGGAACATTCTAACATACCAGGCAAGCCTAGTAATGAGAGCAAGGACTTGCTGAAAGAGTTAATACAAGCACATGTTGAATAGAGAGAACCAGTGAGTGAGGCCATGCTTGAAACAAGAAGGTTAGGAGACAATGCCAAGGATAGGCTTTGGACTTACAAATATTGTAGAAGACCACAAAAAAAGCCCAAACCTTATAAATGAAGGTATCGATGGAGAGCCACCACAGCGCCGCAATGGATATCCAAAGCGTTGTTATGTGCTCAAGGGTATTATGCAGGTAACCGATGGATTTGGGTGCCAAAACCCCCTGCTAAACCATCTCTATCAACTGAAGGCCAGATCGCATGAAAAGCAAAGAAGTGCAAGAGGAAATCTAAATGAAAACCCAAGTCTTGAGTCAATAACATTGGAGTGACTAAGCCCCTCACAATTGAAATCAAGAAACCAAACATGATGACTCGAAAGGTAGATCCTCAGCCTAACATGCTTAACAAGCAGATATTAGACGTAATCATCAGGTGTGCACAAAGACCACTAGTACCCAAGGAGCCTTTAACTTCCCAAGAGGATAATGAGCACCACATGCACAACATAGCTCATGGTAAGGCTGATTGCTTAACAAAGCAAATGGTAGAATCGTCTCATAGCCATGAGCAAATCTTCCAGCCACTGCCAAGTCCACCTAGGAGTCCCAAATCTCCTACACACTCTTTCCCTAAACAGACACAGGAAGCACAACAATAGTCGTCAAGTGCAGCTGCTCAATCCCAATCTTTATCTCCATCTGAGCTTCCAAATGTCCAAGATACAAGACATGACACCACCCTTAGCTCTCAGCCTAAGGATATGCATATGCAATCCACTATGACTAGCTCTGCTCAATCTGCAAAAGTGAATGCGCAAAGGGTAACAAGAGACATGACCACTTCTAATCTACTTAAGGAATTGACACCACAGTCTACCAACAATAGCCAGTCCAGTGAACTAGCCACTACTACTTCCAATCAGGAATCACAGCAATCACAGCCTTTGGCCGTGACAATGTCCCTTGTGGAACATGTCCTTAGCAATTCACTTGCAGAAGAGATGTTGCAACCAACATCCTTGACACCTCCAGCATTTTCGAAGCACCTAGAGCCTAGGCTTGAGGAGAAACCTCTCGAAGATTTGGCCAAGGAGGTGGCGCATTTGACCAATGAACCAAAGATGAAGTGCATGATGAATCTTGATCACAAGCTGACAGCCATCACACATGCTTGCATCCATGTGGACATTGGAAGGCCAACACCAGAGCGCACAAAGCTCATAGCTGACGAAACCTTGGCAACAACATGTTTGCTCCCGCTATGTAGCTGTTGTTGAGGAAGTCATAAAGGACATCCCAAAGGCCATAGCTAGAGAATTGTGCTTGATACCCTCACTTTATACTACTCAATGTGAGACAAACAAGGAAAGGCTTGAAGCAATCAAACAAAAAGGGAAAGGACAAGGTAGCTTTGTGCAGAAATGATACTCCAACCAAAGTTTGGCAGCCAAAATTGGCCACCGACTAATGATGCTTGTTGAGCAAAGGAAGGCCCTTTGGACATCAATACATGATCCCATGTACGTTACCCCAACCTTATTAAGAGCCATGAGATCTAGCTCTCTACCATTGTCCAAAAACATCCCTTGTATGATAAAGTGCTTCTAGAAAAAGATCTACACTTGGCTACTAGTAGGCTAGGATTAGGGAGCATCGTACTTGATGTTAGTCACTCAAGACCTTGCAATCCTAGATCTCTATGCTTCCCATCAATACAACCTTGACTTCGTCAGCTAGTTTCATTCAAGCCTAGATTATAGGAACCCTAAACCATCTCTTAATTCTACACTAGAGTTACTCGAACCTCCTAAGTAAGAGAAAAAAATCTCAAAACATGAAACCTACTCTGATAAGAAGCAATGAAGGCATGTTCCAATGGGTAAGGACAAGAGTCTAGAGCAAACGCCTGCAACCATGAGCAACTGCCAATGTAATTGGATGAGGGGCTAGATGAAGAGCAATTAGCTGAAGAGCTAGACTCTCCAAAAAGGGAGACAGTTGTACCCTCACAACCTAGCAAGGCTGTTCAACAAGCTGTGGCTATGCCCCATAAGAACATGCCAGAGAAAGAGAAGGCTGAGGCCCCCCAACAAAGTACATCAATGGCTAACCTAGTTCAGGGTCCTGAGTCTATAAAGGATATACCTCAATTGCCCAAAAAAAAGAGGAGAAAACAACGAAAACCATGGCAGTTACAAGTGGCTATAGATGCCAAGAAGATTGAGACCAAGAGTGATGGAGATCTGATGGGACCTAAAACGGGCCGGCACTGGCTCATGCACTAGCTAGACCTCTATCATGCGCTCAACAACCCCACGGCCTCGTGGGGCCAGGAGCGTTGATGACACATACATTGCCTTCCTAAACATCTTGCGTTTGTATCACGTCTCGTAGTCCAACTCTAACCCAATTAACACTCCTCAGAGGGAGTCCCTAGCACATTGCCAAATAGCACGAAGCACAAACATAGGAGGTCCTCCCATGGCTGACTGCCGCTACCTCACTGCAACTCTCCTACATCTTGGGGATTGGCTCCTCGATGCGTCGCTAAACATATATAACACTATATCGCACATAGTTCCACTCAAGGTACCGATTGATCGTATCCAGGAATGTACCATTTTTCTCACTTTCCTTCCCCTAGGACCCATGTCTACCTACAGCTTGGAACAACCTTACTCACTCACCGTTGGTCACGTCCTCTAGAAAGCAATTGTCATGCTTCCAAGAGGTATTGTCTGACACCTTCTATCATTTTATGCTTCATGCAAATTGTGAATGTCCATGTGCTCAAACAATTAAGAAAATCAGCATTTGTGCTTAGTGCAAAAGCATTCTTTCAATGAATTTAACTATCGCTCGTATACGGCGTTGCATGAACCTAACACCGAGAAACCCTCGTGCTACTAGATCCATAATTTTTAATTATCGACCAACCTAAATAGTATGCATAAAAACCAGCAAGATATTCCTCATTTCATTTAGCATTTAAACACCTTTTATACACTCTACCCCCTCACCCATTTAGGTTGTGCATTATTGATCGGTTTAGGGTTCATTTTTCACATTTTTTTTGTTGTATAAAGACAATAAACACTCACTAAAACATAAAGGTAGGGTTGAACTGAGACTAAACCTCATACTTCAGACCCCCCATACATATACGAACATGGTTCTTATTTTTCCTTAATTTTCGGCACTCAAAATCTATTTTTCCCTTATTTTTACCTATTTTTTCTATTTTTCTTGTATTTTTTGCAATATTAAATAACTGAAAATATAAAATGAGTTGTGGTCTATGGCCCTTAGGTTCATTTGCAGCAAAAACACAAATTTAGTTGGTGTGCCTTATTATATTTTCCATTTATATCTCAAAAACACCCAATTTTCCCATATTTCACGTGTTTTACGGGTTTTACACCGTTAATTTCAATCACAACACTTATGATTTTCTAATTTTCTGAGCATAAACTGATCAAACTCATAGCAAGCAATATCATAATGCATAATCATCCCATGGGAACAAGTATTCATGAAGCAAATTGCATAAAACATCAATTTCCTTTGTAAAAATGAAATTACTGTTCTTTATGGGTTGCGGGTTTTTATTTGCCATATCGCGGGACTGATCTCCAGCTGCCATTAATACCCATGATAGTCCACAATCAGCAATCTTCATTCCTCTTGCATTACGGAGCAATCCGGTCTTCATTGGACAAGCATCCGTCATCCATTCTTCTTCTTCTTCTTCACCACATGAATATGCCCTTAGAGGAGAGAGAGGGAGGAGAGAGAAAGACTGAAATCAAAGATTTCCATTGAGGCCGCCATTTGACGGGCGAAGACAGGCGATAAGACCAGTCAAGAGAGGGAAGATCAGCCCCATGATCGATTGTATGGGTTGCTTTCAGCCTGCATACTCCATCTCCATCATGAGAGGGCGCAAAAAACTGCCGCCATGTTGCTCCACGTTTTTTCTTCATCCCTCATTCTCTCTCCATGTTTTTTGCTTCATAAGGTGCATAAAATTTTAGAGGGGGGGTCCAAACTCAAAAGGCATGCCCAATTTTGGCCTCCCAAGTGTCCACATTTTCATATCTTGACCATTTTGTGGCCATTTCCCCGTCCGGACTCCAAATTGAGCTCTAAAAAATCCTGGGCATCCAGCTCGGCATCCCGCATTGGCCGGTAACTCTTGTCAACCCGCACGACAGTCTGAAAAATTATGAAAAATCAACAAGTGTCGCTCGGGCGCCTTTAAAGCACTTTGCCGCTTAAAATCGTCCTAGATCAAGCCGCCGCCTTCGACGTTGAATATTTTTTTCTTGTTATTCGTAATTTTTAGCTATTTTAAGTACTTCTCGATATCAAAATTTTGCTCTCATTGGCGACCACGGGATAGGGCGACTCAGTCCATCGAATCCCACCCCAGATCTGCACAAAACAACCAAAGGAAGCATCAAGCTTATTCAAAATAGATACATATTAAACACAGCACAATGCTCACCCTACCCCCTGACAGAACCAAGGCATGATATCCACAAGGAGTAGACCTAGCATAATCTGATAAAAGGTCCGAAGCTAGTCACTAACCAACTGCTCCAATATGGCCAAACTAAAAAGAACTATCAAAGAGGTTGCCCTACGTCGTGGTCTGAACTACCTACCTAACTAAGGACAACACAACTAGGAGCTCCTATTAGGCGAGGACTCATATAGCCTGATTAAGAAGTATTTTCTTTTAGCATATTTCTTCTTCCAGGTTTTTATTTTTATTTTAGTGATATACTCGAGCATGTAAAAAGGAGGGAGCTGAGCGTAGTGACCCAAGGAGAACAGGGCATCGGCCTCAGGTCCTGTCTCGGTACCTAAGAACCTACCAAGCCCTCACAAGGTGACACTTAATCCTTTTTTGACTCTCACTTTTATTTTCGCTCCGACCTTCCTTATCTTCTTCTTTTCCAGCAAGATACCACCCCTAGGAAGACAAGGCATCGGCCTCGGGTCTGACTCGTCCCCAAGAACCTACCAAGCCTTTGCTAGGCAATGATCAACTGCTTAT
This sequence comes from Lygodium microphyllum, assembly GCF_053477565.2. NCBI lineage: Eukaryota > Viridiplantae > Streptophyta > Polypodiopsida > Schizaeales > Lygodiaceae > Lygodium > Lygodium microphyllum. Next base: position 72,172,643 of record NC_141158.1, read on the forward strand.
AAATTTTCCTTTCTTTTCTTCTTCAATTTTTGTAGGGGTTAGAACCCCTTTTACCACACCTTTGTATACATTTATTGTCTTTTGGGATATTCGGGGTTTCTTTTCCTTTATCCTCATTTTTTCTTTTTCGGCAGGCTTCTCTAACTGCCTCACAACTAATAAGAACTCCTGGAACAGCTGCCTAGCAGCAAGCAGAACAGGGTCACTAATCTCTAAGCCATTCAGAAAGAGCTCACATAGCACATCATCTGCTAATACAATGGCTCTTCTTGGCCAAAGCCTAAGAGTACAATCAAAGGCTCTAGCATACTCTTTAACAGAAAGATAAGACTCCTGTCTAAACTCCATAAGCTGCCCTAAGACCTGAATCATAGGGAGTTGTTTTTCATACTCATCTAGAAATCTATCACAAAACTCCTCAAATGATCTGATCGATCCTCTTGGGAGGCTCCAGTACCATTTCCTTGCCTCTCCCTTTAGGGTACTTGGGAATACAAGCATCCAATGTATATCGTCGAATCCACTTGCAATGCAAGTTAGGTCATATTCTCTTAAATGAATCATCGGATCCTCATCTGGCAACTTATAAAACACTGGGAGATCCCTATGATGCCATGAGGCATATTTCACAGTGGATTCCGTGAGGTTTTACGGTGGATTCCGTAAACTTTGTTGACTGGGCCTCATACACAAAGTGGATTCTTTGTGCGAGAAGTTGATGGGGACGCCTATCCTTTCCGGGCGTTTCATTAATTTAGTGTGTACATGGGTGATTCCATAGTGGGTGATTCCGCAGAATACATATTAAATTAATAAACGTTTATGAGTTTAGAGTGCGCACTCGTAATAAATTAAGGCTAGGATTGATTTCTAACCAGTTGATTTATTTATGTAGCTGAAGACTGCTAGGTATTCACTTTTGTCGGTTTAATTGTATTATTTTACTAACGATTGTGAATGCTTCAGTTGATGTGTAGAGATAGTAGCAGTGGCGGAGGAAAGCATTGGAGGATAGCAAGTATTCGAGTTATCACTTATATTTTGATGGGCGCATATCTTAGGCATGGCGCCTATATTTTGTCGCGCCTATTTATTGAGGCGTTGGATATTTATTTATTATTTTGTATGCGCATGGGCGCACGATTATGATATTTGTATTTGGACATTGTATTGGGTATGCCTGACTCTTTGGGCACCGCCCATTAGCTTTATTTCTATTTTGTGCTAAAGCAAACTCAAAAGCCAAAAGCGTGCTATTTTGTAATTGGGGCTATTATTTGAGCTTGAAGATGATTAATACATAAAATACATGCTTTGCGGAGTGCTCACACAAGGCATGGGGGAAGATTGCACCCAATTGGTCTCTTATTCATGTCGTGCATGCTTTTTACCTTGAGTTTTGTGCAAAAATGGTGCGCAGATCGGTCGCAGATAGCTCACGTGGTGAATCCCGGAAGGTCCCCAAGAACAAAGTACTCTACCTTTTTGCACAAAAACCCATGTGAAAGCATGCACGACAAGAGACAAGAGACAAATTGGGTTCAATCTCCCCCATGCCTTGTGTGAGCGCTTCACAAAGCATGTATTTTATGTATATTTCCAATCTTCATGCTCAATAATAGCCCAAGTACAAAAATATGACAAGCTTTTTAGCTTTTGAGTTTGCTTTCTACAAAAATAGGAAAATAAAGCTAATGGACGGTGCCCATAGAGTCTGGCACGCCCAATCTCAATGTCCAAATAGAAATAACATATCCGGACGCATAAGCGCATACAAAATAATAATAAATAATCGATGTCTCAATAGACATAACAAAATATAGGCGTGGCGCCTATCAAAATCTAGTCCAAGAGTCGAAAATCCGCTAGACTCCAATGCTTTCCTCCGCCACTGCTACTATCTCTACACATCAACTGAAGCATTCACAATCGTTAGTAAAATAATACAATTAAACCGACAAAAGTGAATACCTAGCAGTCTTCAGCTACATAAATAAATCAACTGGTTAGAAATAAATCCTAACCTTAATTTATTACGAGTGCGCACTCTAAACTCATAAACGTTTATTAATTTAATATGCATTTTGCAGAATCACCCGCTATGGAATCACCCATGTACACACTAAATTAATGAAACGCCCGAAAAGGACAGGCGTCCCCATCAACTTCTCGCACAAAGAATCCTCTTTGTGTATGAGCCCCGGTCATCTAAGTTTACGGAATCCACCGTAAATCCTCACGGAATCCACCGTGGAATATGCCTCCTGGCATCATACCCCCGGGGTGGGATAGCAATTGACCTTAATTGCTATTAGCTCAATGTGGAGCTAACAGAGTGGGGAAAGCATTTAAGTCTCTAGCGTGCATCCATTGTGCTTCCTCTACAGGATGGTTCTTAAATTTGACTAAATATCTAGAATACCTTCGGCCAGTTCTAGTGGTCATGTAGTCAGTGTCTATGATGGCTTCTGGTTCAAGTATTTCAGTCTCTTCTTCTAGTAAAGGTGGGTTTTCATAGACAGGGTGGATAGGTAATTGGCCTCTAAATGGTCTCAATAAACTAATATGAAATGTATTATGAATTTTCCAATGAGATGGCAGTTCTAACTTGAAAGCATTGTCATTAATCTTATGAATGATTCTAAATGGTCCGTAGAATCTAGGAGCTAATTTGACAACTGGATGTCTATCTACACTTTGCAGTCTACGCTTTTCTATTCTAACCCAAACATAATCATCAACTTTGAAATTCATGGCTTGTCTTTTCTTGTTGGCTTGTTTGGTATATGATTGTTGGGCTTTAGCAATCATATCCTTGACCTCATCAAAAATACTATTATGCATAACAGCAATATCATCAGCACTTTGTATTCTATTAGACAAAGATGCAACAGGGGTAGATAATCTATATCCATAAATAACTTCAAAAGGTGCTTTCTTTGTAGATGTGTGCGGTGTATTATTGTAAGCAAACTGTAATAAATGTAAATGAGTATCCCATGTCTGAGGTTTAGAGATAGTGTATGCACGTAAAAGATCTAAAATAGTGCTATTTGTGGCTTCTGTTTGTCCATTTGTTTCTGGATGAAATGCAGATGAGAAATCAATCTTTGTGCCTAGATTTGCAAACAGTGTAATCCAAAAATTATTACAAAATCTAGAATCTCTATCTGAAATAATCACTTTCGGCAATCCATGGTTAGTAAAAACAGTTTTCAAAAATAACTATGCTGCTTGTGATGCTGTTAAAGTTTTCTTACATGCAATGAAATATGCTTGCTTACTAAATCTATCTACAATTGTCCAAATCATGTCATGGTTAGATTTAGTATTTGGTAAACCAGTAATGAAATCCATAGATATATGTTCCCAAGGTTTAGATGGAATAGACAAAGGCATTAATAATCCATACTGTTTACCATGATGTCTCTTTATTCTTTGACAAATCAAACATTCAGAAACGAAATTAGATACATCTGCATCCATATGCGGCCAATAAAAATCTTCAGTTAATATGCGTAATGTAGAAATGATACCTCTATGACATTGATATGGGGGACAATGAATTTCATTCAAAACAAAAGATCGGAATGGAATAGTAACACACAGTCTCTTTTCAAAGAACATGAATCCATCATTATATGACAATGAATCAACAGGAATGAAATTATTTTGAACTAATTTTTGCCAATCATAATGAAAAGTAATATCCTGGTGATATGTGTCTTTCATAGCAATTAAAGAATCAAAAGATATGATAGAAATGTTATGAATTGCAGGTCTTCTACTCAATGCGTCCGCAACTACATTTTCTTTTCCAGGTTGGTATTAAATGATAGGATGGAAACTTTGAATGAATGAAGCCCATTTGATATGACGGTCAAAAATTTGTGGTTGGCTAAGTAGATGTCTAATGCTTTGCTGGTCGGTCTTTATCATGAATTCTGAACCCAAATAATGCTTCCATTGTTTTAATGCTTGTACAACTGCTAAGAGTTCCTTGTCATAAGTGGAATATTTAAGCTCAGAGGGTTTTAGCTTAGAACTAGAATATGCTATTGGATGGTTGTCTTGCATTAATATGGCTCCTATTCCTGATCCGCTAGCATCGGTCACAACTAAAAAGAATGGTCTGTTAAAGTCAGGCAATTGTAGAACAGGGGCATTGGTTAATGCACGTTTGAGTAAGTCAAAGGATTTCTGTTGATTTTCAGTCCATTGATAAACAATGCCTTTCTTAAGAAGTTTGGTCAATGGTAAAGCAAGTAATGAGAAATTACGTACAAACTTCCTATAGAAACTAGCAAGACCAAGGAATGAGCGTAGTTCATGTACATTTTTAGGAATAGGCCAATGCAATATTGCGTCAATTTTCTTAGGATCAACTTTAATTCCTTCTTTTGATACAATATGACCTAGATATTCTATTTCTGTCTTAAAGAATTCACTCTTGTCAGGATTTGCAAACAATTGATTTTCTTTCAGTAATTGAAAAACTAATGATAAATGCTCATAATGCTCTTTTTCACTTTGACTGAACACTAAAATATCATCAAAGAAAACAATCACACAATACTGATATTTTAGAAAAATATGGTTCATCATTCTACTGAAAGTAGCAGGTGCATTAGTTAATCCGAATGGCATGACTAAGAATTCGTAATGGCCAAACTGTGTCCTGAATGCAGTCTTAAATATGTCGGATCTATCTAGCCTCACCTGATGATATCCAGACTTAAGGTCAATTTTACTAAATATAGAAGATCCTTGCAGTTTGTCCATAAGATCATCAACTCTAGGTATAGGATACCTATTCTTTACAGTGATCTTGTTTAATGCTCGGTAGTCAATACACATCCGATAAGTATTATTCTTTTTCTTGACTAAGAGCACAGGTGCACCGAATGGAGAACTGCTAGGTTGAATTAAGCCTCTATTTAGTAATTCTTCAACTTGATTCTGGATTTCTTTTTGCTCTATTTGATTGTGCCTATATGGGGCTTTGCAAGGTGGTTGTGTGCGAGGTATTAGGTCAATCTTATGGTCTTCTAGATGTGATGGAGGTAAACCTGGTGGTAGGTCTTCTGCAAAACAATCCTTAAAATATGCGAGAAATTCCTTATGCCTAGGGTGCATATGATTTTCCTTTGCATGCAATTCATTCACCCAAATGAGATATGATTTAGTATTCTTGCGTAGTGCACGTTTTGCTTGAGTATGCAAAAGCAGTGGAAAAATATGAGATCCATGCATACCAAATAATGTAATAGATTTTCCTTGAAAATTAATATTCATTGTGTGTGTGGAATAATCTATATTGGGATTATGTTGGTGTCTCCATGGCATTCCTAGAATAATGTCACTTGACTGTAATGGGACAACTAAGAAATTTCTTCTTTCAATGTATGGACCAATTTGAATTTCTAAATCTTGAACTTCTTGTGTGCCATTGTACCTAGTGCCTAAAAATGCAGCTTTTATGCGATAGTGCGTAGGTACTGTATGCAATTTCAATTCCTTTACCAATTTTGCTGAAATAAAGTCATGGGTACTACTGTCATCATGCAATATAGTTCTTTCTTTTCCATGCACCATACATTTCATAGTCAACAATGAATGTGAAGTAGGCATACCTGGTAAAGTGTCAGAAGTAGTAGTAATATCATCCTCTTCTTCAGTGAAATCTGGCATATCCTCATGCTCTTCTTCGTCCATGGCTCCAAGGTAGTTGATATGTGCTGATGGCTTCTTTGAATGACAATTTGCTGCGAGATGCCCTGGCTGGTGACACTTGTAGCATACTATTGGCTTAGCTTTGGTCACATTATTTGCAATGGCTGGGAGTCTGGGTATATTTGGATTTGCTTGTGGAATAGGCTTAGAATTTGAATTGACAGTGGATGGTAATGCAGGTGGTTTAGGCCAATTCTTGCGGAAAGATGGTGATGAGAAACTACCTGGATTAAACCTTCTGAAATTGGAATTGAATTGTTTAGATCCATAATTACCGTTTGCTTGGAATTGCTGTGGTCGTCGATCTCTTCCACGTAACTTATCTTCAGTGTCGTGAGCTAAGGAGATGGCGTCTTCAAGGGTAGCAGGCTTGAATATGTTTACTTCAGCGTAGTAATGTCCAAGAAGTCCAGACATATACTTCCGCTTATGTGTTGTCTCTGGTACGTCTTCAAGCATGCGTAACTGTAGGAGTGCATTCCAAAAACGCTCTGTATACTGTGGAATAGGCTCACGATCTCGCTGTTGAAGTAAATCCCATTGCTTGATAGCCTTCTCATGAAATTGCGGTGAAAGGAAATTTTGCATGAACTTCTTCTTAAAATCTTCCCATGTAGCAGGACATTCTATGCTCTTGCGGACTACAGTCTACCAAAGTGATGCTCTGTCTATCAGATGATTAGTAACACACTTGATTTTATCTTTTTCGGGATAAGTTTCCTCATGGAAATAGTCATCAAACTGGCTAATGAATGATAAAACAGTCTTTCCTTCTCTTATGCCATTGAAAGTGCGAAACTTGAAACTTCGTTTACTTATCTTGGATTCCTTGCGAATGGTTTGTGCTTCAAGAGTGGTGTCGATGGTACGGCGAATCAAATCTTCAGCTTGAGGTTCTTCTTTATCGGTGGACGCTCTTTGTAGCTTTGTCAATTGCGCTTGCAAGGCTTGCCTAGCTCTTCGCTCTTCTTCCAATTGCAGCATGATAAGATCCAGCTTTTGTTCCATGGTAGGCTCGGGTAGATCGTCTTCAGCCATAGGATCATCCATATGTGGGGTAGTCATCCTGTAAAACTCAACAAACCTTTCTCACTCAAAATCAGTTAGCGGGATGAGCGTAGCTCAAATTTGGGGTTACAAGGCTATGTGTTTTTTTGGATATTTCTTTTTCAATTTTCAGAAATTCTGCAATATTTCTGTCTCCGTTTGCTGAAAGTACTTCAAGGAACTTGTAGATAGGTAGAACAGCTTGCTGCGAACAACTTTCCAATTCATAGTTTTTGCATACGAACAAGTCTTCTATGAGTTTTAAGCACTAGTCAGTTCTGATTTAGTCTGACTTGCAGAGTTACAGACTTAGCAGACTTGCAGAGTTGTTGACTTGCTGGACTTAGGCCGACTTGCAGAACTTGCAGAACTTGATTAGAGTCGACTTACGGAACTTGACTTCAGAAGTGCGAGACCCAGAGTTTGCGAACTTGTCAGATCTGTGTAACTTGCAGAGAGTTGTGTGACTTAGCCCCTCAACACACACCACACCACCCCTCCCGCCCCCTCCAAAATTCTCCCCCCCCCCTCAACACACACCACACCACACCATCCCTCCCCCCCCCTCCAAAATTCACCCCCCCCCCCCCCCCAACACACACCACCCCTCCCCCCCCCCCCCCAAAAATTCCCCCCCCCCCCCCTCAACACACACCACCCCACCCCCCCCCCCCCCCCCCCAAAAATCCCCCCCCCCCCCCTCAACACACACCACACCACCCCTCCCCTTCCCCCCCTCCAAATTTCGCCCCCCCCCTCAACACACACCACCCCACCCCTCCCCCCCCCCCCCCTCCAAATTTCGCCCCTTCCCCCCCCAAAAATTCGCCCCCCCCCCCCCCCCCCCCCAACACACACCACACCACCCCTCCCCCCCCTCAAAAATTCCCCCCCCCCCCCCCTCAAAAATCCCCCCCCCCCTCCAAATTTTGCCCCCCCCCCCCCCCAAAAATTGGCCCTCCCCCTCAACACACACCACACCACACCACACCACCCCTACCCCCCCCTCCAAAATTCCCCCCCCCCCCCCCCCCCCCTCAACACACACCACCCCACCCCGCCCCCCCCTCAACACACACCACACCACACCACCCCTCCCCCCCCCTCCAAATTTTGCCCCCCCCCCCCAAAAATTCCCCCCCCCCCCCCCCTCAACACACACCACCCCACCCCCCCCCCCCCCTCAACACACACCACACCACACCACCCCTCCCCCCCCCTCCAAATTTTGCCCCCCCCCCCCCCCCCTCAACACACACCACCCCACCCCCCTCAAAAATCCCCCCCCCCCCCTCAACACACACCACACCACACCACACCACCCCTCCCCTTCCCCCCCTCCAAATTTCGCCTTCCCCTCAACACACACCACCCCACCCCTCCCCGCCCCCCCCAAAAAATTCGCCCCCCCCCTCCAAATTTCGCCCCTTCCCCCCCCAAAAATTCGCCCCCCCCCCCCCCCCCCCCCTCAACACACACCACACCACACCACCCCTCCCCCCCCCCCCAAAAAATTCCCCCCCCCCCCCCTCAAAAATCCCCCCCCCCCCCCCCCTCAACACACACCACACCACCCCTCCCCTTCCCCCCCTCCAAATTTCGCCCCCCCCCCCTCAACACACACCACCCCACCCCTCCCCCAAAAAATTCGCCCCCCCCCCCCCCCCCAACACACACCACCCCACCCCCCCCCCCAAAAAATTCGGCCACCCCCCTCAACACACACCACACCACACCACCCCTCCTCCCCCCCCCCCCCCAAAAATTTGCCCCCCCCCCTCAATACACACCTCCCCACCCTTCCCCCCCCCCCCCATCAACACACACCACCCCACCCCTCCCCCCCCCCTCAACACACACCACACCACCCCTCCCCTTCCCCCCCTCCAAATTTCGCCCCTTCCCCCCCCAAAAATTCGCCCCCCCCCCCAACACACACCACCCCACCCCCCCCCCCCCCCTCAACACACAAAACACCACCCCTCCCCCCCCCCCCTCAAAAATCCCCCCCCCCTCAACACACACCACACCACACCACCCCTCCACCCCCCCTCCAAATTTTGCCCCCCCCCCCCCCCCCCTCAACACACACCACACCACACCACCCCTCCCCCCCCCCCTCCAAAATTCGCCCCCCCCCCCCAACACACACCACCCCTCCCCCCCCCCCCTCAACACACACCACCCCACCTCCCCCCCCTCAACACACACCACACCACCCCTCCCCTTCCCCCCCTCCAAATTTCGCCCCCCCCTCAACACACACCACCCCACCCCTCCCCCCCCCCCCCCTCCAAATTTCGCCCCTTCCCCCCCCAAAAATTCGCCCCCCCCCCCCCCCCCTCAACACACACCACACCACACCACCCCTCCCCCCCCCCCCCCCCCAACACACACCACCCCCCCCTCAAAAATTCCTCCCCCCCCCCCCCCCCCTCAACACACAAAACACCACCCCTCCCCCCCCCCCCCCCTCCAAATTTTGCCCCCCCCCCCCCCCCTCAAAAATCCCCCCCCCCCTCAACACACACCACACCACCCCTCCCCTTCCCCCCCTCCAAATTTCGCCTTCCCCTCAACACACACCACCCCACCCCTCCCCCCCCCCCCCAAAAAATTCGCCCCCCCCCCCCAAAAAATTTCGCCCCTTCCCCCCCCAAAAATTCGCCCCTCCCCCCCCCCCCCTCAACACACACCACACCACACCACCCCTCCCCCCCCCCCCCCCCCTCAACACACACCACACCACACCACACCACCCCTTCCCTTCCCCCCCTCCAAATTTCGCCCCCCCCTCAACACACACCACCCCACCCCTCCCCCCCCCCCCCCCGCCCCCAAAAAATTCGCCCCCCCCCCCCCCCAACACACACCACCCCACCCCCCCCCCAAAAAATTTGGCCACCCCCCTCAACACATACCACACCACACCACCCCTCCCCCCCCCCCTCCAAAATTTGCCCCGTGCCCCCCCCCCCCCCCGCCCCCAACACACACCACCCCTTCCCCCCCCCCCCCCCCCCCCCCTCAATACACACCTCCCCACCCTTCCCCCCCCCCCCCCATCAACACACACCACCCCACCCCTCCCCCCCCCCCCCCCCCAACACACACCACCCCCCCCCCTCAACACACAAAACACCACCCCTCCCCCCCCCCCTCAAAAATGCCCCCCCCCCCCCCCCTCAACACACACCACACCACACCACCCCTCCCCCCCCCCCTCCAAATTTTGCCCCCCCCCCCTGTAAGGGCTTTGTAGCTATACCATGCCGTTGCTACCGATTGCACCTATATAGGGAGTAGTAGTGACTCAAAGCCCTGCCTTGTTTCCACTCTACGTGTGATTCCCTATACCCAGTGGTGAACCCTCTTATGTGCGGCATCACGAGGGTGTAGTCCTGGGATGTGTCTATGTTGTCCCGCTTTTGGATTGAATAATACAAGAGTATACCTTGAGCTCATATCGTGTTACCTTTCTGTGCCGTGTTGAGTGCGTAACGAGTGCAGGTTTATCACACTTGGTATCAGAGCAACTCTTGCTCAGAGTGAAGGAGTGCTCAGGGAAGCAGGAGGAAAGATCCAGTGCCCCGAAGAGATCGAAGTCGTAACGACCCACAGCGCGACGCCCCACGTCGTGTCGCCCCACGTCGCGACGCCCCACGTCGTAACGCCCCACGTCGCGTCGACCCACGTCGCGTCGCCCCACGTCGCGTCGCCCCCCCGACGCGTCGCCCCGGCGTGACGCCCCAACCTCAACGTCCCACCGTCTGAAGACGTGACGCGGCTTCCCCGCGGCACGACCCACACCACCACCAGCAAAACGCGGCTTCCCCGCGTCGACACCACCACCAACCACATGGAGGAAGAAAGGGAGAATGTTACCCTCCCGACATTGGAGGAGAGGAAGAAGAGTAGGGGACAAGAATGGAGAGTGGCCCAAGAGGAGAAGGTGGCCGGACTAGAAAGACAAATAGATGGTATGTCAGGCATGCTAGAATCAATATGGAGGAACATGCAGATGAAAGAGGAAGAGGAAGAAAGAAGCAAGAAACTAGAAGTAGAGCAGGGCTATAGAGAATGGGTGAGTCAACAACAAGAAGAGGAGAGGAGACACCGAATGCAAGAGGAGATGGATAGAACAGGTAGAGAGGAGTCATCTAGGAGGGCGCAAGATACAAGGAAGGAGAAGGAGAAAGTAGTAGAATTAGGAAGCAAAAAGAAAGACAAGAAGAAGGAGAAGAAGCACCATCGCAAAGAAGAGGAAGATAGCAGTAGTTCAGAAGATGACTATGGAAAATTCAAGATGCCCCAACCCGCCAAGTACAAGGGAGAGAGAGATGGGTTAGTTCTGAAGAAATGGATCGCAGAAGTGGATAGGTACTTAAAGTATTCAAGAATCACCGAAGACAAGAAGGCGGAAGTGGCAGCCATTTACTTGGAGGAGGACGCTGCCAGTTGGTACCTGTTGGAACAGGAACAGGGCCACACAATCTGTTCATGGGAAGAACTCCAGGAAGAACTGAGGGACTACTTTATTCCAAAGCTGGAGAAATTCAAAGTAAGAGATGAATGGAGGAACCTCAAGCAAGCACAGGGGAAGATGAAAGAGTATGTCAGCAAATATAGGCAAATCATGCTGCAACTACCAAACATGGATACCGACACTAAGCTACATGGATTTTTGTTTGGAATGCAAGAATGGGCTAGAAGAGATGTGGAGAGGCAGGAGCCAACAAGCTTAGCAGAAGCCATGAGAATGGCCGAACGACTGGTGGACCTGGAAGGCAGGAGAACAGCACAAGGAAATCAAAACAGGTTCAACAACAACTTTAACAACACCTTCAACAACAGCAACTCCTGGAACCAAAGGCCCAATGCTCCTAGAGGGGCATTCACAGATACGAGGAGTCAAAACACCACTAACACCACGGCCGTACCCCAAACAGCATTAGTACCAAGAGGAGCAGCAGGGAGATGGGGAAACAATCACTACAGGCCAACCCCCAGCACATCATATGGACCCGCAGGATCAAACACATCATGGTGGAGACCCTCAGGCCCTTCCACTGGCATCAGATGCTTCAAATGCGGGGGCCCACACTACCAAAACAGATGCCCAATAGAAGACACAGCTTCATCGAGTGGATCGAGGGTGAATGCAGCTTGTGCATATGGAGGAGAAGAACCACAACCACCACGTATCCAGGAAATTCCAAATGGGAGTGAAGAGAGCATGGACCACCCAAGGGTAGGGTCAGTTAGTGCCCGACCCCAATGCATGGCAGCCAGAGTAGCGGCAGTCCACCATCTATACATCAAAGGTCGAATGGGCGAAGGAAACCAACCAATCATGGTGGACACAGGAGCAACCCACAACTTCATGACACCACAGTGTGCAGCCAAGCATGGATTGAAACTATCCAAAGCCCCAGAAGGATTAACAGTAACATTCGCACAAGGAGAAGCCAAGGAAGTAAAACAGGTCTTCGCAGTCCAAGTGGAAGCCGACAAGTGGAAAGCAAAACTCAACTTCTTAGTAATCCCCATGGATGATTTTGAAGTGATATTAGGCTTAGAATTCTATGACAAGTATGTCATTGCAATGTTTGGAAAGGGTGTGAATGAAATGATGCTAGATATGCAAGGAGAAGGCGTCAGAGTACCATGTGAAAGAATGCAACTACCTGGTAGAACCCCAATCAAGGTACAAATGAAGGAGAACAAGCCAGGAGTATCATGCCAAACAGCAAAACCAGCTGCAAACCAACCAAAGGGCCAGACCCAAAGAGCACCGGTCCAAGGGACCGTCATCAGGCCACGTATTATGACATGCAGTGCAAAGCAAGTCGAGAAATCAGTCAAACAAGGAGATATGGTCTATCTGTGTATGATCCGGCCAATAGAAGAAGAAGATGGCAAGAAACCCAAACAACAGAAGAAGAACACAGAAGTGGCAGAAATACTTGAAGAATTCAAAGATGTAATGCCAGCCGAACTACCCAAAGGTCTGCCACCCAGACGAGATGTGGATCACAAGATTGAGTTGATTCCAGGGTCGTCTCCACCGGCCCGAGCTCCCTATCGCATGAATCACACTGAGCTCATGGAATTGAAGAAGCAACTACATGAACTAGAAGAACAAGGATTCATCCGCCCTAGCAAATCCCCCTTTGGTGCCCCAGTGTTGTTTGTAAAGAAGAAGGATGGGGGACTTAGACTCTGTGTAGATTATAGGGCTCTTAACAAAATCACCTTAAAAAACAAATATCCTATGCCCCTAGTGGAGGACCTATTAGATAGACTTCATGGGGCCAAGCACTTTAGTCGGATTGACCTTAGATCAGGATACCACCAAATCCGCATAGCCGAAGAAGATATCCCAAAGACAGCCTTCCGCACCCGATATGGGAGTTTTGAATGGTTAGTATTAGGATTCGGCCTAAGCAATGGGCCAGGCACATTTTGTGGCCTCATGGATGGAATTTTTAGACCGGAGATAGATATCTTTGTCATTATCTACATAGATGACCTCCTAGTCTACAGCAAGACCTTAGAAGAGCACAAGCAACACTTACGCCAAGTTTTTGAGAAACTGAGGCAACATCAGTTATACGCCAAGTCGGAAAAGTGTGAATTCGCAGTGAAAGAATTGGAGTTCCTAGGCTTTATTGTAGGAGCAGATGGAATCAAAGTGGACCCTAAGAAAGTGGAAGCTGTCCAAAAATAGCCTGTACTGAAAACCGTAAGAGAAGTGCGGGAGTTCCTAGGCTTCACAGTATTTTGTCGAAGATTCATCAAAGACTACAGCCTCATCACTGCCCCCCTCTCCCACCTCACCAAAGAAGACCACTCGTTTACATGGGAGAACGCGCAACAGGAAGCCTTTGAGTAGATGAAGAAGTGCATGAGCCAAACTCCCGTCCTAAGGGTACCGAACTTCACCAAACCCTTTGAAATCTCTACGGATGCATCTGACTATGGCATAGGGGGTGTACTAGTCCAAGAGGGGCACCCCATCGCATATGAGTCAAAGAAATTTACTGATGCTGAAACAAGGTGGAGCACACATGAGAAGGAAATGTTGGCAGTCATCCACTGCCTTAGAAAATGGAAGCACTATGTTCAAGACAAGCATACAATAGTCTTCACCGACAATATCTCCCTCAAATACTTCCAATCCCAACCCAAGTTATCAGCAAAGCAAGCCCGTTGGCTAGACTTCCTAGCCGAATTTGACCTGGAAATTAAGCACAAGCCTGGATCGACCAACAAAATAGCAGATGCCTTGAGCCGGAAAGCAGACTTAAAAGCTGTCAGTGTGGTCAGCAGCAACTTCATAGAACTCGTCAAAGAGGCCCTAGAGCAAGACACAGAAATGCACAAAATAATCAAAGATGTGGAAGCAGAGAAGACCCCACACGGAATGTACACCTTAGAGGAAGGTATCCTCTTTCTAGGCAAGACATTGTATATCCCCAACAATGTGGAATTGAAGAAACTCATACTACATGAAATACATGATGGCAAGAGTGGAGGCCACAAAGGGCAAAGCAAAACCTTGGAGGCCCTCAGGAAGCAGTTCTTCTGGCCAAACATGAAGGAAGAAGTAATAGACTACATCAAAACTTGCCCCACTTGCCAGATGGTCAAGGCACCACGATCAAAACCAGCAGGTCTACTACAGCCATTACCAGTACCCAGCCGCCCGTGGGACGTCATCAGCATGGACTTCATTGTGGAACTACCTGAGTCCCATGGGTACACAATCATCTTTGTAGTGGTGGACTATTTTTCCAAACAAGCCCACTTCATCCCAGCCAAACCACCACTAAACACCAAGGAGGTAGCACGCCTCTTCTTCACACATGTATTCAAACTCCATGGCTTACCGCTGGCGATTGTATCAGATAGAGATGGAAGATTCATGAGCGACATGTGGAAGGAACTCTTCAAGACTCTGGAAACACAATTGAGATTCTCATCATCCTTCCACCCAGAGACAGATGGACAGACAGAACGAGTCAACCAAGGCATCGAAGATTATCTCCGAAGCTATGCCCGAGTAGACCAGAAAGATTGGGCATTGTACCTTGATGTTTTGGAGTTCCACTATAATAGCTCCATACACTCGGCAACTGGGTATACTCCCTTCGAGTTAGCAACAGGAAAAGAAGTCATAACACCATTGGCCTTAGCATCCGGAGCGGCCAAAGCAGAAGATCAAGATGCCGAAGAATTTCTGAAGAAGTGGAGAGACCGCAATGCAGCAGCTAAACAAAGCCTAGAGCAGAGCAAGATCACCATGACAGAGCAAGCAAACAAAAAGAGAAAGGCTGTACTATTCGCCAAAAGAGACATGGTCCTAGTGAGCTCCAAGAATATGTCCCTTCCCAAAAACATGACCCCCAAATTCAATCACCGATACTATGGACCCTACCGCATCACCCAAGTGCTGAACAAAGTCACCTACAAGCTGGACCTGCCAGATAGTGTTTGTGTTCATAATGCATTTCATGCTCGTCTTCTGCACAGGTTCTATCCCGACAACCAATGGGGACGGCGCGTACCAATGCTCCATTCCAACGGTCCCTTCGAAGTAGAAGCCTTCCTCCGACGCCGGGAACAAAGAGGCTTCCCCGAATACCTCACCAAGTGGCGCGGGCGTCCACTCAAGGAGGCCACTTGGATCTCAGAAGCGGAGGCCCGCGAACGCGGAAAGGATGCCTTCGCCCTTTGGCTCGAGGAGAACCCCCCAGCTCCTTCCAACGACCCTTGAGCCTTCCCAGTACTTCAACAATAATGCGGTTCTCAAGCATAGACCCAAACGTGCCCCACTCCTCAAATGTAATCGAGTCGAGGGTGGACCCGCATGGTAGCAACAATCTAAAAAGACAACTCCAAATAAATAAGAAGCCCCAATGTCCTAGTGCGGCAGACACTGGCCAGTCTGATAGCATAGACTGTGTTAAGACCCCGTGGTCCTTTAGACCGGTAGACACTGACCAGCTTGATAGAAAAAGCTGCGTTAAGACCCCGGATGAGTCAAATAACAAACGCTACCCTTAGATTGCTGAGGTCAGCAATCCAGTAAGCGGGGGTGAGTGTAAGGGCTTTGTAGCTATACCATGCCGTTGCTACCGATTGCACCTATATAGGGAGTAGTAGTGACTCAAAGCCCTGCCTTGTTTCCACTCTACGTGTGATTCCCTATACCCAGTGGTGAACCCTCTTATGTGCGGCGTCACGAGGGTGTAGTCCTGGGATGTGTCTATGTTGTCCCGCTTTTGGATTGAATAATACAAGAGTATACCTTGAGCTCATATCGTGTTACCTTTCTGTGCCGTGTTGAGTGCGTAACGAGTGCAGGTTTATCACACCCCCCCCCCCACAAAAATTGGCCCCCCCTCCAAAATTCGCCCCCCCCCCTCCCCCCCCCTCAACACACACCACACCACACCACCCCTCCCCCCCCCCCCCCCCCTCCAAAATTTGCCCCCCCTCCCCCCCCCCCCAACACACACCACACCACCCCTCCCCCCCCCCCTCAACACACACCACACCACCCCTCCCCCCCCCCTCAACACACACCACCCCTCCCCCCCCTCCAAAATTCCCCCCCCCCCCCGATCACACACCACCCCACCCCTTCCCCCCCCCCTCAAAAATTCGCCCCCCTTCAAAATTCGGCCCCCCCACCCTCCCCCCTTCTCCCCCCCCCTCCAAAATTCGGCCCCCCTCACCATGACATCCCCCCCCACCCATAATACAACACGACTTGACGCGCCCCCCATGACATCCCCCCACCCTCCAATGACACGACCCGACGTGCTCCCCTCCCCTTAACACACACACCCACCCCTTCCCCCCCTCAACACGCACCACACCACACCACCCCTCCCCCCCCCCCCCAACACACACCACACCACACCACCCCTCCCCCCCCCTCCAAAATTCCCCCCCCCCCCCCTTGATCACACACCACCCCACCCCACCCCTTTCCCCCCCCTCAAAAATTCGCCCCCTTCAAAATTCGGCCCCCCCACCCTCCCCCCTTCTCCCCCCCCTCCAAAATTCGGCCCCCCTCACCATGACATCCCCCCCCCACCCATAATACAACACGACGTGACGCGCCCCCCATGACATCCCCCCACCCTCCAATGACACGACACGACGCGACGTGCCCCCCTCTCCCCCTTCACCCTCCACACACACCACACCATGTCACGACGTGCCGCCCCCCCCCCCATGACATCCCCACCCCACCTCCCCATCCATGACACGACACGACGCGACGCGCCCCCCCATGACATCCCCCCCACCCCCCATGACACGACACGACGCGACGTGCCCCCCCCTCCCCCTTCCCCCCTCAACACACACCACATCATGTCGCGACGTGCGCCCCCCCCCCCCCCCCCAATACACACCACACCACATCGTGGACAAAGCCGCATTTTGAAGGGGGGGGCAAATTTTTGAGGGGGAGGGGGGGGGAGGCGTGGTGTGGTGTGTGTTGAGATGGGGGGGGTGAATTTTGGAGGGGGGAGGGGTTGTGTGGTGTGGTGTGTGTTGAGGGGGGAAGGGGGAGGGGGGGGCGAATTATTGAGGGGGCGTCATGGAGGGTAGGTGGGTGTGTTAAGGGGAGGGGAGCACGTCGCGTCGTGTCAGGCCATGGGGCGCAGGGGGGGGGGGGGGGGGGGGGGGGGGCGCGGCACGTCGCGACATGGTGTGGTGTGTGTTGAGGGGGGAAGGGGGGGGGCGCGTCGCGTCGTGTCGTGTCATGGGGGGGCGCGTCGCGTCGCGTCGTGTCATGGGGGGTGGGGGGGATGTCATGGGGGGGCCGAATTTTTGAGGGGGGGGAGGGGTGGGGTGGTGTGTGTTGAGGGGGGAGGCGAATTTTTGAGGGGGGGACGTCATGGGGGGGGGGGGGGGGGGGGGGGGGGGGGGGGGGTTGTCATGTTATGTTGGGGAGGGGGCGCGTCGCGTCATGTCGGGGCATGGTGGGGGGGAGGGGGCATCGCGACACCCCGCGTCACCCCCCACGACACGGCACACCCCCCCACCCCACCCCACCGCACCCCCCTACGACGCGGCGCCTCCCCCCCCACCCCACCTCGAAAAACCCCACTCCATCCACAGCACCCCACCACTCCTCCAAAAACCAGGCTCGACCCACCGTGCCCCGCCTCACCCCCCCACGACACGGCGCACCCTCCACCCCACCGCTATTTCTTCTTCAATTTTCAGAAATTCTGCAATATTTCTGTCTCCGTTTGCTGAAAGTACTTCAAGGAACTTGTAGATAGGTAGAACAGCTTGCTGCGAACAACTTTCCAATTCAGAGTTTTTGCATACGAACAAGTCTTCTATGAGTTTTAAGCACTAGTCAGTTCTGATTTAGTCTGACTTGCAGAGTTGCAGACTTAGCAGACTTGCAGAGTTGTTGACTTGCTGGACTTAGGCCGACTTGCAGAACTTGATTAGAGTCGACTTACGGAACTTGACTTCAGAAGTGCGAGACCCAGAGTTTGCGAACTTGTCAGATCTGTGTAACTTGCAGAGAGTTGTGTGACTTAGCTTAATGAATTAAGCTTAAGCTTAATAAGCTTAGTGACTAAAGCTTATTAAGGGGGAAGAGTCGTCAGTAATCGGCGCAAATCGTGGAGTACAAAAATATGTGTTTGATGACGTCGCGCGAATTTTGGACATCCTCAGAGACCACGTCAAATAATCGTGAAGCTATTAAGCTTCTTGTTAAGCTTATAAGCTTAGTAATTAAGCTTTGAAAAAGATAAATTATAAATTTCCTCACTGTTTCTTCACGACTTGATGAAGGAGATGTATGAGTGGTCCTCCGCCTGCAGAGCTTGGTCCTTCGCAATCTGACAGTGGAAACAGAGGTTCTTGATCGCCAGAAGTCTGCTTGTATCGACGGTTCGCGACGAGATTGACTGTAGAGCTCGTTTGTTCCTGGAGCTCCGCCTTCGCCCGAGATTGGTAGCGATTGGAAGCTCTTGATCTCTGCTCTGCTCTGATACCACTGGTGCGCAGATCGGTCGCAGATAGCTCACGTGGTGAATCCCGGAAGGTCCCCAAGAACAAAGTACTCTACCTTTTTGCACAAAAACCCATGTAAAAGCATGCACGACAAGAGGCAAGAGACAAATTGGGTTCAATCTCCCCCATGCCTTGTGTGAGCGCTTCACAAAGCATGTATTTTATGTATATTTCCAATCTTCATGCTCAATAATAGCCCAATTACAAAAATATGACAAGCTTTTTAGCTTTTGAGTTTGCTTTCTACAAAAATAGGAAAATAAAGCTAATGGACGGTGCCCATAGAGTTTGGCACGCCCAATCTCAATGTCCAAATAGAAATAACATATCCAGGCGCATAAGCGCATACAAAATAATAATAAATAATCGATGTCTCAATAGACATAACAAAATATAGGCGTGGCGCCTATCAAAATCTAGTCCAAGAGTCGAAAATCCGCTAGACTCCAATGCTTTCCTCCGCCACTGCTGCTATCTCTACACATCAACTGAAGCATTCACAATCGTTAGTAAAATAATACAATTAAACCGACAAAAGTGAATACCTAGCAGTCTTCAGCTACATAAATAAATCAACTGGTTATAAATAAATCCTAACCTTAATTTATTACGAGTGCGCACTCTAAACTCATAAACGTTTATTAATTTAATATGCATTTTGCGGAATCACCCGCTATGGAATCACCCATGTACACACTAAATTAATGAAACGCCCGAAAAGGACAGGCGTCCCCATCAACTTCTCGCACAAAGAATCCTCTTTGTATATGAGCCCCGGTCATCTAAGTTTACGGAATCCACTGTAAATCCTCACGGAATCCACCGTGGAATATGCCTCCTGGCATCAAAAAAGTAGAGTTCTTTTGTTCTTGGGGACCTTCCGGCATTCACTACACAAGCATACGACATCCGATCTGCACACCAGTGGTATCAAAGCGAAGCTGAGATCAAGAGCTTCCAATCGCTGCCCATCTTGTGCGAAGGCGGAGCTCCTGGAACGATCGAGCTCTACGGTCAATCTCATCATGAACGGTCGATACGGGTGGAATCCTGGAGGTCAAGAACCTCTGTTTCCATCCTCTAATCGCGAAGGACCGGCCTGCAACAGCAGAGGATCACTCCTACATCCTCTTATACAAGTTGTGGAGATACAGAGATAAGCCATATCTTCTCTTAAGATTCAAGCTTAAGTTTTTAAAGTTTTAAAGCTTAGCTTAATTTGAAGCTTTATAAAAGCTTCAAATCGTTGATCAACGGGGACGCCAGGATCTTCAAGGCGCCGAAAATTCCGTCGAGGACATATTCATGTCCTAAAAATCGTCGACTGATTAAGAAGCTAAAAGCTTCTTAGTAAACTAAGTTTACTAAGGCTTCCCAACTACTCAAGTTCAAAGTCTACAAATTCTGCAAGTCTTCTAAATCACTCAAGTTCTGTAAGTTTTGGTACTTTGCAAGTCTCATAAGTCTGCAACTCTGTAAGTCAGACAAGTCACTTGAAGTCAAAACTGACTTCTGTCCAAAACTCCTAGAAGGATTGTTCCTGCGCAGAAGCTCCGAACTGCAAAGTTGTTCTTTGGAAGGTACTGTTCGTATACGCAAACTTGCTGAACCAGTTTCAACACACACAGAAGGATAAAGCGCAGATTTTTCAAAGATTACAAATCCTGCAATAGCCAAAGACGAAGATTGTGAAAGCCACACACAAAAATATATAAGCCTTGTATACCCGAACTTGAGCTACGCTCATCCCGCTAATTTGATTTTGAGATTGTGAGGTCTTTTGAAGTTTTGTAAGATGACGGAACTACATATGGATGATTTAATGGCTGAAGGCGATCTTCCTAAACCTACGATGGAGCAAAAGCTGGATTTAATTATGATGCAATTGGATGAAGAACGACGAGCCCGGCAAGCATTACAAGTTCAATTGGCTAATTTACAAAGATCGACTGCCGACAAAGAGGAACCACAATCTGAAGATCTTATTCGACATACCATCGACGCGACTCTCGAAGCTCAATCCATCCGCAAAGAAACAAAGATAAGTAAAAGAAATTTCAAATTCTGTACTTTCAATGGCACTTGAGGTGGAAAAACTGTTCTTGCATTCATCAGTCAGTTTGATGATTACTTTCATGAGGAAACATACACAGAAAAAGATAAAATCAAGTGTGTCACTAATTCTTTAGTGGATAGAGCATCTCTTTGGTGGACTGTGGTTCGTAAGAGTATAGATTGTCCCACTACCTGGGAGAATTTCAAGAAGAAGTTTATGCAGAATTTCCTTCCTCCACAATTTCATGAAAAAGCCATAAAGCAATGGGACCTTCTTCAGCAAAGAGATCGTGAGCCTATTCCTCAGTACACCGAACGCTTTTGGAATGCATTACTCCAATTACGCATGCTTGAAGACGTACCTGAAGCGACTCACAAGCGCAAGTATATGTCTGGATTACTTGGGCATTACTACACTGAAGTCAATATGTTCAAGTCTGCAACTCTTGAAGACGCAATTTCTTTAGCTCATGACACTGAAGACAAGCTTCGAGGAAGAGACAAGCGTCCACAACAATTTCAAGCCAATGGCAACTATGGATCTAAGCAATTCAACTCAAATTTTAGAAGATTTAATCAAGGTCATTTTCCATCATCATCTTTCCGTAAGACTTGGGCAAAATCACCTGCTTTACCATCCAATACCAATCAAAACCCCAAGCCAATTTCACAGCCAAATCCTAATATTCCTAGACTTCCTGCCATTGCAAACAATGTATCTAAAGCCAAACCTATAGTGTGTTACAAATGCCACCAACCTGGACATCTAGTAGCCAATTGCCAATCGAAGAAGCCACCTATCCATATCAACTACCTTGGAGCAATGGAAGACAAAGAACATGAAGAAATGCCTGATTTTACGGAAGATGAAGACGACATTACTACTCCTTCGGATACTTTGCCAGGTATGCCAACTCCACATTCTTTATTGACAATGAAATGTTTAGTGCATGGAAAAGAAAAGATTATTTTGCATGATGATGGTAGTACTCATGATTTTATTTCTGCAAAGCTAGCAAAAGAATTGAAATTACAAACTGTTCCTACACATTATCGCATTAAAGTAGCATTCTTAGGCACAAGGTATAATGGAACACAAGAGGTGCATGACTTAGAAATTCAAATTGGTGAATACAATGAAAGAAGGAATTTCCTAGTTGTACCATTACAGTCCAGTGATATTATTTTAGGTATGCCTTGGCATCATCACATTATGCATCTAATGTTTTTCCACTGCTTTCTCATACTCAAGCTAAACCTGCATTACGCAAAAGTAGTAAATCTTATCTCATTTGGGTGAATGAACTGCAAGTTAAAGAAACACATATGCACCCTAGGCATAAAAAATTCCTTGCACAATTTAAAGACTATTTTGCAAAAGATCTACCACCTGGTTTACCTCCTTCACGTCCAGAAGACCACAAAATAGATTTGATTCCTGGTACACGACCACCTTGCAAAGCACCATACAGGCATAACCAGATAGAGCAAAAAGAAATTCAAAATCAAGTTGAGGAATTACTAAATAGAGGATTGATTAGATCTAGTAGTTCTCCATTTGGTGCACCTGTTTTGTTGGTAAAGAAGAAGAATAATACTTATCGTATGTGCATTGACTATCGTGCTTTAAATAAGATCACAGTAAATAATAGATATCCAATTCCTAGAGTCGATGACCTTATGGATAAACTGCAAGGTTCTGCCATATTTAGTAAAATAGACCTTAAATCTGGTTATCATCAGGTGAGATTAGATAAGTCTGACATATTCAAGACTGCATTTAGAACACAATTTGGTCATTATGAATTTTTAGTGATGCCTTTCGGATTGACTAATGCACCTGCTACATTTAGTAGAATGATGAATCGTATATTTTTAAAAATATCAGCATTGTGTTATTGTATTCTTTGATGATATTTTGGTGTTTAGTCAAAATGAGAAAGAACATTATGAACATTTATCCTTGGTTTTCAAGTTGTTGAAAGATAATCAACTGTATGCTAATCCGGAAAAGAGTGAGCTCTTTAAAATAGAAATTGAATATTTAGGTCATATTGTGTCATCAGATGGTATTAAAGTTGACCCTAAGAAAATAGAAGCAATATTGAACTGGCCTATACCTAAAAATGTGTATGAGTTACGATCTTTTCTAGGCCTTACTAGTTTTTACAAGAAATTTGTGCGAAATTTTTCATTACCTGCTTTGCCTTTGACTAAACTTTTAAAGAAAGGTATTGTTTATCATTGGTCTGCTAATCAACAAAAATCCTTTGACTTATTGAAACATGCATTAACCCATGCTCCTGTATTACAACTGTCTGATTTTAATAGACCATTCTTTTTAGTAGTTACTGATGCTAGCGGATCTAGAATAGGAACCGTACTTATGCAAGATAATCATCCCATAGCCTATTCTAGTTGTAAACTGAAACCCTCCGAACTTAAATTTCCCACATATGATAAAGAATTATTAGCTGTGGTACAAGCTTTAAGACAATGGAAACACTACTTAATGGGTTCTGAGTTTATGATTAAGACTGATCAACAAAGTATTAGACATTTACTTAGCCAACCCCAAATATCTGACCGGCATATCAAATGGGCAGCCTTTATTCAGAGTTTTCATCCGATTATCCAATATCAACCAGGTAAAGAAAATGTAGTGGCCTATGCATTAAATAGAAGACCTACCATTCATAATATTTCTATTATATCATTTGATTCTTAAACTCCTATGAAAGATACTTATCATCAGGACATTACTTTTCATGCTGATTGGAATAAATTGGTTGAAAATAACTGGATTCCTATTGATTCACTGCCTTATAATGATGGATTCACGTTTTATGAAAAGAGATTATGTGTTACAGTTCCATTCAGATATTTTGTTTTGAATGAGATTCATTGTCATCCATACCAAGGTCATAGAGGTATCATATCTACTTTACGTACATTAACTGAAGATTTTTATAGGCCACATATGGACACTGATGTATCTAACTTTGTTTCTGAATGTTTGATTTATCAAAGAGTTAAGAGACATCATGGTAAACAGTATGGATTACTTATGCCTTTATCTATTCCATCAAGACCATGGGAACAGATTTCTATGGATTTTATTACTGGTTTACCTAATACTAAAGCTAACCATGACATGATTTGGACTGTAGTAGACAGGTTTAGTAAACAAGCATATTTCATTCCATGTAAGAAAACTTTAAAAACAACTCAGGCAGCACAATTGTTTTTGAAAACTGTTTTCACTAACCATGGATTACCAAAAGTTATTATTTCTGATCATGATTCCAGATTTTGTAACAACTTTTAGATTACTTTGTTTGCTAACATAGGAACAAAAATTGATTTCTCATCTGCATTTCATCCTGAAACTAATGAACAAACAGAAGCCACTAACAGTACTATTTTAGATCTTTTACGTGCTTACACTATTTCTAAACCACAGACATGGGACACACATTTGCATTTACTGCAGTTTGCATATAACAATACACCACACACATCTACAAAGAAAGCACCATTTGAAGTGATTTATGATTATAGATTATCTGCACATGTTGCATCTTTATCAAATAGAATTCAGAGTGCTGATGACATTGCTACTATGCACGCTACTATTTTTGATGAGGTTAAAGACATGATTGCCAAAGCCCAGCAATCATATACCAAACAAACCAATAAGAAAAGACAAGCAATGAATTTCAAAGTTGATGATTATGTTTGGTTGAGAATAGAAAAACGTAGATTACAAAGTGTAGATAAACACCCAGTTGTGAAATTAGCCCCTAGATTCTGTGGACCATTTAAGATCATTCACAAAATTAATGACAATGCATTCAAGTTAGAATTACCACCTCACTGGAAAATTCACAACACATTTCACACTAGTTTATTAAGACCCTTTAGAGGCCAATTACATGTACACCCTGTTTATGAAAACCCACCTTTGTTAGAAGAAGAGACTGAAATACTTGAACCTGAAGCTATTATAGATACTGACTTTATGACCACTAGAACTGGCCAAAGATATTCTAGATATTTAGTCAAGTTTAAAAACCATCCTGTAGAGGAAGCCCAATGGATGCACGTTAGAGACTTAAAGCTTTCCCCACTCTACTAGCTCCACATTGAGCTAATAGCAATTGAGGTCAATTGCTATCCCACCCCGGGGGTATGATGCCATGAGGCATATTTCACAGTGGATTCCGTGAGGTTTTACTGTGGATTCCGTAAACTTTGTTGACCGGGGCTCATACACAAAGTGGATTCTTTGTGCGAGAAGTTGATGGGACGCCTATCCTTTTCGGGCGTTTCATTAATTTAGTGTGTACATGGGTGATTCCATAAAGGGTGATTCCGCAAAATGCATATTAAATTAATAAACGTTTATGAGTTTAGAATGCGCACTCGTAATAAATTAAGGTTAGGATTGATTTCTAATCAGTTGATTTATTTATGTAGCTAAAGACTGCTAGGTATTCACTTTTGTCGGTTTAATTGTATTATTTTACTAACGATTGTGAATGCTTCAGTTGATGTGTAGAGATAGCAGCAGTGGCGGAGGAAAGCATTGGAGGATAGCGAGTATTTGAGTTATCACTTATATTTTGATGGGCGCATACGTTAGGCATGGCGCCTATATTTTGTCGCACCTATTTATTGAGGCGTTGGATATTTATTTATTATCTTGTATGCGCGTGGGCGCACGATTATGATATTTGTATTTGGACATTGTATTGGATATGCCTGACTCTTTGGGCACCGCCCATTAGCTTTATTTCTATTTTATGCTAAAGCAAACTCAAAAGCCAAAAGCGTGCTATTTTGTAATTAGGACTATTATTTGAGCTTGAAGATGATTAATACATAAAATACATGCTTTGTGGAGCGCTCACACAAGGCATGGGGGGAGATTGCACCCAATTGGTCTCTTATTCATGTCATGCATGCTTTTTACCTTGAGTTTTGTGCAAAAAGTAGAGTTCTTTTGTTCTTGGGGACCTTCCGGCATTCACTACGCAAGCATATGGCATCCGATCCGCGCACCACCCTATAAAGAGGAGGACATTTAGTCCTCCCTTTTGGGATCAACACCGGTTCATTAAAATCTTCACATTCATCATGATTTGGGTCCAGCCTCTTAGGATCTTTAACCTCTTCCATCCCCACCCTTTTCGATGTAGGGGGATTAATATCCTCATTGACATCCCTTTCTGCCAACTCACTGAGTGGTCTAGGGAGTCCTATAAATTTCAACATATCCTTTTGATTCCCTCTTAGAGGGTCTTCCATACTTTTCTCTTTAAAAGGAAAGTCCATAACGGGTTTATATAAGAGCTTTTGGTCCTTATCTACAGCCAATTTATCATTACCGCTTCTTAAAACTTGGAAACCGTGTCTTTAAAGCAACGGTTTTCCCTTGACAGCTAGGGCTTCTAACATCCTTGTGATGCCTACTATGTCGTCATGGTGGCCCATTACACAGGATGTCTTAACCACAAGTATATTCCATCGTATATCAGCACTTTTCCATGGCATCATGACTTTAGCATGATGACCTGCTGATGCCATAATTGCCCTAGTTTCTAACATGCTTGTTTCATGCCCTCTAGGTTGATGGATGGTTAAACATGATTTCTCTTGGATAGAGACCACACCAAGGCGAACCTCGGCCCATGCCATCGTATTAGAGGATGGGTAAACCACTAATGGCCTACTCTTTTCATCACATAAATTTCTTCTGCAAAGGACTCATGCTCTACATAACTAACTAAGTCCATTAGTAAGTTTTGTATGGGAAAAGCCAAGTTTTTCCATCCTTGAACAAACCCCATTTTATGGATAATTTAGGGTCCCTTGAAACCCTAGATTTAAAAACCGCCACTTATAGGCGGCTCCCGGCAGACGCACCACTGATGGGACTTAAAATGTGCCGGCACTGGCTCATGCACTAGCTGGACCTCTATCATGCGCTCAACAACCCCACGGCCTCGCGGCCAGGAGCGTTGATGACACATACATTGCCTTCCTAAACATCTTGCGTTTGTATCACATCTCGTAGTCCAACTCTAACCCAATTAACACTCCTCAGAGGGAGTCCCTAGCACATTGCCAAATAGCACGAAGCACAAACATAGGAGGTCCTCCCATGGCTGACTGCCGCTACCTCACTGCGACTCTCCTACATCTTGGGGATTGGCTCCTCGATGCGTTGCTAAACATATATAACACTATATCGCACATAGTTCCACTCAAGGTACCGATTGATCGTATCCAGGAATGTACCATTTTTCTCACTTTCCTTCCCCTAGGACCCACGTCTACCTACAGCTTGGAACAACCTTACTCGCTCAACGTTGGTCATGTCCTCTAGAAAGCAATTGTCATGCTTCCAAGAGGTATTGTCTGATACCTTCTATCATTTTATGCTTCATGCAAATTGTGAATGTCCATGTGCTCAAACAATTAAGAAAATTAGCATTTGTGCTTAGTGCAAAAGCATTCTTTCAATGAATTTAACTATCGCTCGTATACGGCGTTGCATGAACCTAACACCGAGAAACCCTCGTGCTACTAGATCCGTAATTTTTAATTATCGACCAACCTAAATAGTATGCATAAAAACCAGCAAGCTTTTCATCATTTCATTTAGCATTTAAACACCTTTTATACACTCTACCCCCTCACCCATTTAGGTTGTGCATTATTGATCGGTTTAGGGTTCATTTTTCACATTTTTTTTGTTGTATAAAGACAATAAACACTCACTGAAACATAAAGGTAGGGTTGAACTGAGACTAAACCTCATACTTCAGACCCCCCATACATACACGAACATGGTTCTTATTTTTCCTTAATTTTCGGCACTCAAAATCTATTTTTCCCTTATTTTTACCTATTTTTTCTATTTTTCTTGTATTTTTTGCAATATTAAATAACTGAAAATATAAAATGAGTTGTGGGCTATGGCCCTTAGGTTCATTTGCAGCAAAAACATAAATTTAGTTGGTGTGCCTTATTATATTTTCCATTTATATCTCAAAAACACCCAATTTTCCCATATTTCACGTGTTTTACGGGTTTTACACCGTTAATTTCAATCACAACACTTATGATTTTCTGATTTTCTGAGCATAAACTGATCAAACTCATAGCAAACAACATCATAATGCATAATCATCCCATGGGAACAAGTATTCATGAAGCAAATTGCATAAAACATCAATTTCCTTTGTAAAAATGAAATTACTGTTCTTTGCGGGTTGCGGGTTTTTATTTGCCATATCGCGGGACTGATCTCCAGCTGCCATTAATGCCCATGATAGTCCACAATCAGCAATCTTCATTCCTCTTGCATTACGGAGCAATCCGGTCTTCATTGGACAAGCATCCGTCATCCATTCTTCTTCTTCTTCTTCACCACATGAATCTACCCTTAGAGGAGAGAGAGGGAGGAGAGAGAAATACTGAAATCAGAGATTTCCATTGAGGCCACCATTTGACGGGCGAAGACAGGTGAAAAGACCAGCCAAGAGAGGGAAGATCAGCCCCATGATCGATTGTATGGGTTGCTTTTAGCCTGCATACTCCATCTCCATCATGAGAGGGCGCAAAAAACGGTCGCCATCTTGCTCCACCTTTTTTCTTCGTCCCTCATTCTCTCTCCATGTTTTTTGCTTCATAAGGTGCATAAAATTTTAGAGGGGAGGTCCAAACTCAAAAGGCATGCCCAATTTTGGCCTCCCAAGTGTCCACATTTTCATATCTTGACCATTTTGTGGCCATTTTCCCGTCCGGACTCTGAATTTAGCTCTGAAAAATCCTGGGCATCCAGCTCGGCATCCCGCATTGGCCGGTAACTCTTGTCAACCTGCACGATAGTCTGAAAATTTATGAAAAATTAACAAGTGTCGCTCGGGCGCCTTTAAAGCACTTTGCCGCTTAAAATCGTCCTAGATCGAGCCGCCGCCTTCGACGTTGAATATTTTTCCCTTGATATTTGTAATTTTTAGCTATTTTTAAGCGCTTCTCGGTATCAAAATTCCGCTCTCAAGAGCTGAGGAATAAAGCATTGAGTCCACCCCCCAATGAACCCATTGCCGTCTCTCCTAATAGTGGTGAAACATGAGACACATCTGTGTGTTTTAATAAGTCCATCAACAGTTGCTTGCAACACTCAATCCATCGACAACAGAACTTACATTGACCAATTAAGAGTTGATACAACACTGTCGCAATAGGTTGACAAACTATACCGGTCACACCGAGGAAAACAATGACATAATAGCAACAAAGCCTCATGAGAAACATGAAAAACCTCAAAATAGGAGCAATCCTAGCAATGACCAATCTTGCTCTTCTAGGCCTGAGTCCCCAGCTATGCTAAAGCCTAGGGAAACTCCTAGACCCTTGCATGAGATAGCAACCAAGCAAGCCCTTATTGAACATAGAAGTGTCACATAGTACTTGACTGAGTTGGAGACTAAACTCAAATTATTCTCATGTGCTTACTTCCTTGCAGATATGGGCACATTCCCTAGGGAGTAGCTCGATGAATATTTATCATATTCGCTATCCTGGGAAGAGCAAGAATATCTTAACGAGCACTATGACAAGCTCTTATATGAACGCATGCAACTCATCTCTGACAAGGAAGTCGACGAGCTATACTTAACTGTGACATTCAACAAAGTGATTTTCCAACCAAACCTCTTTGAGATAGAGCAACTAAAGCGACAATCAAAGGGTTGAAGTCAATTTGAAAAACGTTGGTTTGAAAACCGTGCTACAATGGCCAAACTTGGAGCCCAGATTATGATAGTCTCGGAGAAGCAATTAGCCAAATGATAGTCTCAAAGAGACCCAACCTATGTGACGCAAAATTCCTTTCAAGTACTAACTATCGTTCAGGGTATGGACTTAGCTAAAGCTAGCCATAGAACTCTCTGATTGATAAAATTCTCACTGAGGAGGAGCTACATATTGCCAGTAGACTCGGACAAGGTACCATGCTACTCGATGTTGCAATATATATTTTGTTATTGAGTAGGCTACCACGAGTACTAGATGCATGTACGACATGTTGAGATATCGAGCTCCACTCGTGATATGCTAGGGTGACCGTTGTGCATTTATGTCACCGACTTGTCAGTTGTAGATGCAGTTGGTACACCACCCATGAATAATAGCTACATGATAGCTATCCTTATCTACTCTAGTTCGTGGCTCAGTTAGTATGCCACCTTAGTTAGTTGAGTTTGGTTTGAGACCCATATATAGGGTTCTTCTATTTCTTTGTATGTGTGTTCTTTTGGCTTACACAACTAAGAAGAGGAAAATTGTTTTCAGCCTCCACCTTTGTGTGTATTCCCCCATTGTGCAAGCAAGAAAGCTACAAGTGAGACTCCTTCCTTCTCTCCCACAATCTTGACATGGTATCAGAGCCTTGTTCGTGGTAAGGAGCTCAAGAAAGCATGCCAAGCTCGCGGTGTTCTGGTAAGAGGAGCAGTGTTGCTTTCATTTTCTGTTTTGGGAGCAAATCTCTGCAGGCAGCACAGCCGGAAACTGCAAGAGTGCATTGTCTCAGGTTGAGACGCCCTTCGCGGTGAAGCAAGAGTGCAGTATATGCTGTGGGATAGGGCTTTAGCCCTAGGCGACCCTGTTTTTTTTATTTGAGGCCATTTTGGGGCCTGTTTTGGAGGCGGAAGTTTTTTGCACGCACTCAAGAAAAGGTCCTGTTTTATGCTATGCGACCACTGTTCTACAGGTCGGTGAAAAGTTACTGTAGAAAGTGCATTGTATGCCTATGCACAGAGACATTGGGAGTTACAGAATCATCCTTGTTGCCTATTGATGCAAAATCGTCACTAGGAAGTGACTGTGTGGTCAAATACCACTTTCGTCAGTTTTGCAGATTTGCCCTTGTGAGGCTGAAGCTGTGTTCTTTGCAGTGACAGAATTTTTTTCAGTGTTCTGTAATGGCGTCTGATTCTCTTTCACAGATTGTCACTGAAAAGCTTGACAAGAATAACTTCCAAGCATGGAAGTTTAGAATGACAAATTTCCTTATGGGAAAAGGATATTGGGAATTTGTTGCAGGAAATGAAGAAGAACCAGTTCTTCCTTATGTTCCCAATCAACAGCAAATGCAGGCATTCAAAGCATGGCATGAGAGAGCCAGGAAAGTTATGTACTGGATATCTATCAGTATTTCAGACTCTATGATTGTGCATATTCAGGATGCAAGCACGCCAAAGGAGGCATGGGATACTTTGTCAAAAATGTATAGCACAAATACGCAAGCCAGGAAAATGCAGCTCAAGCAAGAGTTGCATAATGTGCAAAGAGAAAGTATGAGCATCAATGACTACCACATGAAGGTGAAGAAGATTGCAGATGCAATTGCTTCCATTGGGTCGCCAGTGGAAGATGATGATTTAGTTTCTGTGACCTTGAATGGTCTAGGAAAGGATTATGCACAGTTTCGAACATCCATTTCAGTTCGTGAAAGATTTCTTGATTTTGAGGAGTTGATTGCTCTTCTAATTTCTGAGGAGCAGAGAAATGGTGGCGCATCTTCTTCAGGAGGAACTTCAAAAGAAGCTGTCTTTTACTCAAATGCCAGAAGAGGTAGAGGCAGAGGTAGAGGAGGCCGATTTGGAGGCCGTGGTAGAAATCAGAATATGCAGCAAACTCAAGAAAACCAGTCATATGGAGGAGGACGTGGTAACTCTAGAGGCAGGGGAAGCCAAAGAGGTCGTGGTGGATGGCAAAGAGGTCAAAATGCAAACAGCAATGTTGAATGCTACTACTATGGTAAAATGGGTCATATGGCTAAAGACTGCTATAAAAAGCAGAATGACATCATGAATGGGAAATTGCAACAAGGGAATTATGCATCTTCTAGTAGACAGGGTGAGGACAGAAATGAGCACTTGTTTATGGTGCAGCACATGAACAATTCTGTGACAAGTGCAGAAGAAAGCAATGATGTATGGTATGTTGACTCAGGTGCATCAAACCACATGACAGGTCATGCAGAATGGATGGAGGATGCAAGGAAAATGGAAAAACCAGGATTTGTGGGGATTGGTGATGATACTGCACATCCTATTGTGAAGATTGGAAAAATTCCTTTGTCTATGCAGGATGGGAAAAAGAAATACTTGTCCGATGTATTTCATGTCCCGAATATCACCAAGAATCTGGTTTCTGTTGGTCAAATGGTTGAGCAGGGCTTACAGGTCAGATTTAATCCTCATGGATGCTTTGTTGAGGATATGAAAAATAAAGGTCACTTGATAGCAAAAGGAAAGAAGAAGGGCAGAATGTTTACGTTGGATGCAGACATGTCTGAATTGAGTGCAGCAATGTTTGCACATGGGACCGGTGTAGTTGCAGATATTGATATCTGGCATAAACGCATTGGTCATGTTAATGTACATCGACTTAAGTCAATGCAGGCCCAAAATATTGTTGCAGGATTGCCAAAATTCAAGGTTGCAGAAATGCATAAGATATGTGAAGCCTGTCAATTTGGAAAACAGGCAAGGAAACCATTTCCTAAACATGTTCAAGAGAGTAAGAAGCTATTGGAATTAATCCACTCTGATGTGTGGACTACTAAAGCTGCATCTCTTGGAGGCTGTCATTATTTTGTCACTTTTATTGATGACTATAGTAGAAAAGTTTGGGTGTATTTTATGAAAAAGAAAAGTGAAGTTTTTGGGCATTTCAAAACTCTTAAAGCTATGGTTGAAAAAGAAACAGGCCTGC
The DNA here is from genome assembly GCF_053477565.2 of Lygodium microphyllum. Lineage (NCBI taxonomy): Eukaryota > Viridiplantae > Streptophyta > Polypodiopsida > Schizaeales > Lygodiaceae > Lygodium > Lygodium microphyllum. The sequence continues at coordinate 72,205,331 of NC_141158.1, forward strand.
AAATAAAATGCCTAAGGTCAGATGGAGGGGGAGAGTACCTCTCAAATGAGTTTGCAAGGTTCCTGCAGGAGCATGGCATAAAGCGGCAATATTCATGCAGTCATACCCCACAACAAAATGGAATTGCAGAAAGGAAAAACAGGCATATTGGAGAGGTATCTCGTGCCATGCTCAACGAAAAAGACTTGCCAGATTTTTACTGGGCTAAAGCAGTTGCTACAGCAGTCTATATAATGAACAGGACTCCCACTGCAGCAATACATGGGATGACTCCAGAGGAGAGGTATACTGGTAGGAAACCAGATGTTTCTCATTTGAAAATTTTTTGTTGCATTGCCTATGTACATGTGCCAGATGAGTTGAGATCCAAGTTGGATCCAAAAGCTGAGAAGTGCATCTTTATTGGTTACTCTCTGCAGGCAGAAAGGGTATAGATGCTATAATCCTTCTACTCGTAAGTTTACAGTGAGCAGAGATGTTGTTTTTGATGAGATGAGTAGCTAGTATAAACTAGTAAATGTGATTGATGATGTAGATGCACAAAATGGTAATGCTGCACAGAATTCACAGCAGCAGTCACAAAATATTAGTGGACCTGGAGTGTCCTCTAGCAGTGGTTCATATTCTTCACCATGAACAGGCAGATTGAGATCAGGAGAATCTCCTCAAAACAATGCAAATAGTGGTATGCAGGTTTCACGAAAAGGAAAAGAGAAGGTAGATCAGCCCATGTTTGATGTGAATGCAGGTCACTCTTATGTGGATGGTGAATCCAGTGGCTCAAAACAGAGCATTGATGATGAGTTGGGTATTCCTTCTATTGTTATACCTGGACTAAGGAAGACCAGGGATGTTTTGAGAGCACCTGGGAGTGAACCTACTTTGCACAGGTCTACTAGAGCTAGGTATCCTGTGGATAGGCTGAAATATGATGGGTTTACAGCCATTCACTATGCATATATGGTCAAAGTGATACAGGAACCAGAACCCACTTCTTTTGAGCAAGCCATGGGAAAAGAAAAATGGGAGAAAGCCATGGATGAAGAAATGGATGCCTTGGAAGCAAATGCTACATGGGAGTTAGTACCTTTGCCTAAAGGTAAGAATGAAATTGGCTGTAAGTGGGTTTATAAGGTGAAGCACAATGCAGATGGTTCTATGAACAGATACAAGGCAAGATTAGTAGTCAAGGGGTATGCACAAACATATGGCATTGACTATGAAGAAACATTCAGTCCGGTTGCAAGGATGGCAACCGTAAGAGCAGTCATTGCTATGGCTGCATCAAAGGGATGGCCTTTACATCAAATGGATGTAAAGAATGCCTTCTTGCATGGTGATTTGCAAGAAGAGGTCTATATGGAGCAGCCACCAGGTTATGTGCATGTTGTTCATCCTGAGTTTGTTTGCAAGTTGAAGAAAGCCTTATATGGCTTGAAGCAAGCACCTAGAGCATGGTCTGACAAGATAGGACAGTATCTTGTCACTATTGGCTTTCAAATTTCCAAGGCAGATTTCTCACTTTATGTGAGAAAAACAGAGAAAGGTATTATGCTACTTGTCATTTATGTTGATGACTTGATTATGACAGGTGACAGTGATGAAGATATCTTTCATGTGAAAATGCTATTGAAGCAGAAGTTTGAGATGAAGGATTTGGGAGAGCTGCGTTATTTCTTGGGCATTGAGGTGATTAGATCACCAAGTGGGATACAGCTCTTGTAGAGGCAGTATGGATTGGACAAGCTGTCCAAATATGGGATGACAAGCTGTAAGCCTATTTCAGTTCCTTTGGAGCAGAATGTGAAGCTGAGCGCATATGCAGGTGAGCTTCTGGAAGACCCTACTATGTACAGACGCATAGTAGGAAGTTTGATTTATATGACTATTACCAGGCCAGATTTGAGCTATGTTGTTGGATTGGTAAGTCAGTTTATGCAGGCTCCAAGGAAACCGCATTTGGATGCGGCTAGACGCATACTCAGGTATGTGAAGTCCACATTGCAGTATGGACTGTTTTATGAGACTAGGGTTCAGATACAGCTACATGGATACACTGATGCTGATTGGGCTGGTAGTATTTCTGATAGACGATCTACCAGTGGATATGTGTTCTCTTTTGGGAGTGCTGTAGTCACTTGGAGCAGCAAGAAACAGCCTACAGTTGCCTTGTTGAGCACAGAGGCCGAGTACAAGGGTGCAGCAATGGCTGCATGTGAGGTAGCTTGGTTGCATAAGCTACTTTATGATATGCATCAGCCTACAGATGGGCCAATTGTCATTTATTGTGACAACATGACCAGTATACACTTGGCAAATAACCCAGTCTATCATGCTAGAACAAAGCACATTGAGGTGCATTATCACTATGATAGTCTCAGCTGCTTGTGGATTGGAAGACTATGTTTATCTTACTAGACTCAAATGAGGTGGCAACCTTGGCACATGCATGGACATGAGAATGATTAAACATGGCACTATATTCAAGACATGCACAGTTTTAACAGACTGCAGGCATGATCAAAAAATGCTAAGAGATCAAATAAAAACTTCCACTGATCACACCACACAGAGCTTTAGTAGACATCAAACCCTAGTATATTGGAAGGTTAAGGGTCTAGTTTATATCATTCATGAAAAGAGATGCTGTAGAATTTGGAACATGATCAACAAACACTAAGAGACCAATGCTAATGATCACTCAATGCAGAACTGCAGTAGACATCAGACCATGGTATGTTGAAAGGTTGAGGGTCTAGTTTATATCGTACATGAAGAAAGGTAGAATTTGGAATGAAACATAAAATTTATATGAATGATCTTAGGATAGAGCTATGTTCTGTTTGCACAATAAAGTTTTTCCACATCATGTCAACCAGAACAATTGCAGAACCCGTATTGAGGAAATAAACTTCTTCTGTGCTCTTATCACAAAGACACTTTCTGCCATGATTAAGGTCCTAGCTTGAAGAATAGACCTCCCCTGACCCTTTTGTTCAGCAACAGAGAAATGCTGAAATATGCCAGTACTGGATTGGATGACAGACCCAACTTTAGCTCTTCGAGCTTGTCTTTCCACTTCCAAGACTTTGGTATCATCGAATTTTAAAAGCTTTCTATTAAAAAGCTGATGCATCAAAGCTTTGTATTGTAAAGCTGATACATCATTGATTTACAATGATATGATATGCCACGTGCAACATTCGTGTTCAGGGTTGCAGCCACAGGTGAGCATCTGGGGATGCCAATATCCACTCGATCACCTGCCTTTCTTGTGAATTTATGAGTTCTTTTCATGGCCTAAGAGCAGGCCTTGTTTGACCTAAGACCACATTTAACTCATCATCATGTTTCAACTCATAGCTAAAGCCCATATAGTCCGCCAAAACTTGAGAGTCATCATCATCATGGAATGGAGAGTTTGGAGTTCGCCTAGGAGTGGGTGATGGGGTTGGCGATGCACTTGGTGATACAAGCGGTGTTACACATCAATCTACTATCCTGCAACAAAGGTGACATCAGGAACTAACATCTTGTCAACCACTAAAAGCCTTCCTACAAAGGATAACAAACTCTTCTGAAATCTAGCTATCTTTTGTTCCAACTGATTAGTGGGTGGGAAAAAGGAAATCTACCAATTCATCTCCTACCCAATAGTGATAGCCAAGCCAATTGAAGCTCCAAGGTACGTAAGCACTTCTCCAATTTTGACCACCCTACATTTGAGTTCAAGATTCCAATTTGGAAATTCTCGTAACCCAATGAATATCTCTTTAATTTTGGGTTTACTGATAATTGTACTAGATAGATGTGAGTACGAGTCATATACCTCCAAGAAGTTCATTATATTTTGCTTCTCACCTTCACTATGTTTGCATTATCATATGCAAACAGCTCTACAACCATCTGACTCCCATCTAGGAGAGGCAAACCTTGGATTGTCCCCCTCTCAATTCTATAATGCAAGGCTCTTAACAAAGGATCTGCAACCACTCCAAATAACAAAGGAGCTAGAGGACAGCCTTGTCTCACAAACCTCTGCAGATCAAATGCATGCGAGATAAACCCATTTACACCTACTTTCGCTAATGCATTTAAGATCAATGTCTTTACCATTTGATAAAATATGTGTCCTAGCCCCATTTTTTCCAACGTTGCCTAGGAGAAAGTCCCACCTAAGCCTATCATAGGCTTTATCAAGTTCCATATTTATCGAAACAAAATCTCCTCCTATCTCTGCAGCATGCTCTATTGCGACCATAACATTAAGTATTGCATCTTGTATTTTTCTTCCCCAAACAAAACCACATTGTGCCTTGTGAAGCACTTCTCCCAAGAGAAACTTCAACCTCAAAGCAATGGCCTTTGCCATGATTTTATAAGTGACATTTAAGATAGTCAAAGGCCTCCACTGAGATAGTTTTATTTTTACCACCCATTTAGGCAAAAGCCTAATCTCGCCTTGGTTGACTGAAGTTAGAATTGTTCTCCTTCTCATACATGCATTGGCAAATTCAATTATGTCATTTCCACATATGGACCATAATTCTCTGTAAGCCTAAACCAGCAATCCATCTAGACCTAGTGATTTGCTTGGTTTCATTTTCCTTAACCAGAAACTGTAATTCTTCACTAGAAAAAGACCTGGCTAGCATTAGAGCCAAGTCCTCACCTATCACTTATTCACTGGCTCCAAGAAGGCTTGAAAATTTCCTTCATGGTTAGGTTCCTCCCTAGGCTTAACTCCCACAATACTAGACAAGTGTTTGACAAACATTTTGGTAATGAAAACATTATATGTGTGTTGATGACCTTCCTCATCTTCAATCGTTCCAATGTGTTCTTTGCACTGCTTTTGCTGAAGTAACCTAAAGAATAATGGAGAAGGAGCATCTTTCTCTATGTAGTAATCTCCTCTAAGCTGGGTTTGAATAGCTTCAACCCCCTTTAAAAATTCCACTTTCAAGAAGTCCTCTACATGCTGGAGCAGTCAGACTACATACTAATCATATGGGCATTCCCTTATGATTTCCAAGAGTTTAGCTCTAAATTCCATTGCCCCATCAAATTCTCTCCTTCTTCTAACTTGCATAAGGTTGTGTATTTTGCCTCTTCTGATCCCCTTAACTGCCAATTCTATCTTTTGAAATGGATCTTCTTCCTCTTCACTAGCTCTAGCCCATATTGAGTGCAGCTCTTTCACAAATCTTTTATTATGTTGGAAAGATGTATTGAACATGAACTGAGGAGGTCCTTCCCTATGCCATTGAGGTATATTAAGTCTAAATATCACCCAATTTGGAATGTGGTCTGAGTCTACCATCTCAACAAAGCTTCTCAGAGTTGGTTTAGAGACTAACCACCATCCTCCCCTATTGGCATAAGCTATGTCCAACCTAGCAGCTCTCCATGTCTCCCCTTTATGTCTATTATGCCAACTAAATGCCAATGCTTCCTTTTCAACATTGATATGAGCTATGTCAGTAAGGTCATGAACACAACTGAAGTTGGACCCTGACTTTCTTTCTCAATCGTGATCATAGTACATGTACCATGTGACTTGCTAGCATCATCATGAACCATGTTCTGGTCACCAACAAGAATGGTTTTTTCCATGCCAATGACTTGATTTAATCTATCTCATAGTTTATCTCTATTAGTTGAAACATTAGGCATATAGATTGAAAACACACACATCCAAACCAAAGATTTTTATATGTACTCCCAATGCTGAGCCATCGTGACTCTTCCAAACAAGATGAGGTCCTAGGTCCTCTCTAACAATGAGCATTGTACCTCCTCTGCCCCTTTCAACAACATCCATCAATTTGACATAATCCTCAAAATCCAACTGACAACTATCATCATCATGCAATCTAATTTCTTGTATTTCCAGCACATCAAGTTTCCTCTTACTCATCAATTTCCTACATGCTCCCCTTCTCCTCTCAAAACATAGCCCCCTTATGTTATAAGATATTATGCTTACTCTATTGGATCTACATGCCATGTAATGTATCATAAAATTCTTGAAATTCATCATTCTCTTCAACCAAGGGTGCATTGACATTCTTGTCCACCAAAGCCTTCCTTGTCAATCTTTTAAGATAAATGTTGTTCTTCTTACCATCCTTTACCTTGCATTTTTGGGGGAGGAACATTCTTTTTATTGTCATCGGATTTAGCACCCACTTGAGGCACTTTAGCTTTATCCTTTGCCTACTCCTTAGATTCCTGTTCCTTTTGCTTGTTTTCTATTGGATCCACCCATTTGTTGGGATTGGTTCCCTCTCCAAAAAGGGGTTTTTACCCTTTTGATTAGCTTCATCCACTTTGGTCTATTGGTTTGGTTCTTCTTTCTCCATCTTCTTCTGAGCTTCGTCTTTAGTTTCCTTTTGTTTACAATCTTGAGAAAAATGGCATGTTTTGTGATATAGGTAACATGCATCAAGAAAGGGATTAAACTTGACCTCGATGCAAAAGTCAAATCTTTTAGGATTAGTGACCTCAATGAAATATGAGATCTTTGTATTCATATTCCAAAGAGTGCAAGCTTTCTATCTAATCTAATAAGACCATTATTGGATTTTGGGATTTATAACACCTTACTCCCCTCCTCCATTTGGCCTAGGATTCAAACCTAGTCTCAACTCATTGCCACTGCACCAATAGTGAGCACCGATAATGAGCTAGTTTTCTCTAGTAAGTGTGGATTGCATTTCCAATAGTTAAGCCCTCTAGCATTCTATATAACTTCCTTGAAATAGAGCTTCTCCATTCTTTGGTGCTATAAGAGAGGGAAAAGAGATTAGTGATACGTCTTCATGATAAAATGAATTTAAAAATAGTGCAGTTTGGCAAAACATGTGAAGATAATAGAAATTCAATATGTTAATTGTTATAATCAATGCCACACATGTAACAATATTCAAAATAGCCAAACATAGTTAATTATTATATAGGAGGTTCCTAGAATATCAATGTCCACCCCTCATAATTAGGGTTACATATGTACCTTATGAAATCAAAATCCAAATCCTATGCTTGTTCAAGAGCTTGTATAATGAGGTTCCTTCTAACTCTCAATGTGCTCATAGTGGATTGTGACATGATGCAATTGTCACAAAAAGTAAATTTATGTATGTTAGTATCCTCCATCATGTGGTAAAA